>NC_056733.1:118479565-118524891 GCF_019279795.1 Protopterus annectens | reverse complement strand
TCTTGCATCTCTCACACACACACACACACACACACACACACACACTCCTTGCTTGCATCTCTCACACACACACACACACACACACACACACACACACACACACACACACTAGAATATACCACCTCTTTCTGAGTTAGGTATGGCGTGCCTGTCGTTCCTCTTAAGTCATTAACCTCATACATTGTCCTTTCTACATCGCCTCTATGAGATCCCCTAGCCAATAACTCGTCAGCTAGTCCCTGGCTTAAGGGGGATACATATATGGTACACTCAGATCTATGGTAAGACATTCCCACTGACTCTGAGTCAGTCCTTACATTGTTAGAGCACATGAGCATTTTGTAGTCCACAAAGGAAATGTGACAATTGATGACAGCCATAATATACAGTGGATATAAAAAGTGTACACACCCTTGTTAAAATACCAGATTTTTGTGATATAAAAAAATGAGACCACAATAATTCATTTCAAAACTTTTCCCACCTTTAATGTGACCTATAACCTGTACAATTCAATTGAAAAACAAACAAATCTGTTAGGTGAAAAAATATAAAAAATAAAAAACGTACAATAAGCTGGCTTAAGGGGGATACATATATGGTACACTCAGATCTATGGTAAGACATTCCCACTGACTCTGAGTCAGTCCTTACATTGTTAGAGCACATGAGCATTTTGTAGTCCACAAAGGAAATGTGACAATTGATGACAGCCATAATATACAGTGGATATAAAAAGTGTACACACCCCTGTTAAAATACCAGATTTTTGTGATATAAAAAAATGAGACCACAATAATTCATTTCAAAACTTTTCCCACCTTTAATGTGACCTATAACCTGTACAATTCAATTGAAAAACAAACAAATCTGTTAGGTGAAAAAATATAAAAAATAAAAAACGAACAATAAGCTGGTTGCATAAGTGTGCACACCCTCAAACTAATACTTTGTTCAAACACCTTTTGATTTAACTATCAGCATTCAGTCTTCTTGGGTAGGAGTCTATCAGCATGGCACATCTTGACTTGGCAATATTTGCCCACGCTTCCTTGCAAAAGCGATCCAATCTGACAGATTGTGAGGAAATCTCTTGTGCACATCCTTCTTCAGGTCACCCCACAGATTTTATATTGGATTTAGGTCCGGGATCTGGCTGGGCCTTTCCAAAATTTAAATTTTCTTCTGGTTAAGCTATTCCTTTCTACATTTGAATGTATGCTTGGAGTCATTGTAAAGTTGAAAGGTGAAATTCGTCTTCATCTTCAGCTTTCTAGCAGATGCCTGAAGATTTTGGGCCAAAAGTGACTGGTATTTAGAACTGTTCATAATTCCCTCCACCTTGACTAAAGCCCCAGTTCCAGCTGAAAAAAAGCAACCCCAAAGCATGATACTGCCACCACCATGCTTCACCGTGGGGATCGTGTTCTTTTGGTGATGCAAAATGTTGTTTTTGTGCCAAACATACCTTTTGGAATTCCGGCCAAATAGATCAACCTTGGTCTCGTCAGACCATAACACATTTTCCCATATGCTTTTGGGAGACTTGATATATTGTTTTGCAAATTTTAGCTGGGCCTGAATGTTTTTCTGTTTAAGAAAAGGCTTCCGCCTTGCGACCCTACCCCATAGTCCAGACATATGGAGAATACAGGAGATTGTCACATGTAGTACACAACCAGTACTTGCCAGAAATTCCTGCAGCTCCTTCAGTGTTGCTGTAGGTCTCTTGGCAGCCTCCCTGACCAGTTTTCATCTTTTCTTTTCATCAGTTTTGGAGGGATGTCCAGTTCTTTGAAACATTACTGTTGTCCAATATTTTCTCCACTTTTTGATGACTGTCTTCACTGTGTTCATGGTATATCCAGTGCTGTGGAAATTTTTGTACCCTTCTCCTGACTGATACCTTTCAACAATGAGATCCCTTTGATGTTTTGTAAGCTCTCTGTGAACCATGGCTTTTGCTGTAGCAGGGAAATGAGTAAATATCAGGAAAATCCTACTAGGACAGCTGAACTTTACTTGGGGTTAATCAGAATCTCTTTAATTGATGACAGCATGTGTGTACCCAAGAAGACTGAATGCTATAATGAAATCAAAAGGTGCTTCAACAAAGTATTAGTTTAAGGGTGTGCTCACTTATGCAACCAGCATATTGTATGTTTTTTTATTTTCCCCTAACAGATTTTTTTAATTGAATTTTACAGGTTATAGGTCACATTAAAGGTTGGAAAAGTTTTGAAATGATTTATTGTGGTCTCATTTTTTACTTTAACATACATTTACTGTGTGCCCTTGCATTAAAAAAAAAAAAACACTGAGAAAATAAATTAGACATACTTAACTGTGTTTAAATGAATGCACACACACACACACACACACATATATATATATATATATATATATATATATATATATATATATATATATCCATGTGTGTGTGTGTGTGTGTGTCTTTATGTGTAGACACACATAAACAGTTACACAAAATTTCCATTTTGTTTTTTCTTGAAAGGACATGAAGTACATGCACAGGCATATAATCTAGTTCTCCATTATGCGCACACACACTCACACTCACACACACACATTTATGTTTTTGTACACAAGTACTTTATACACATATACATATACACAAACACATACACACACACACACACACACATACTATACACAAATATATATATATATATATATATATATATATGTGCGTGTGTGTGCGCGCAATATGGGTGCATACAATTCATTATTTATAATAAACAACATGGTAGAGTTAAGCATTATTAATGTATACATTCTAGTAAATGTTTTACGTGGTCACTGTCACACATTGAATAGGTGTTGCACATGCAGTATTGGTCAATATCCTTATGTCATTATCTTTTTTTTTTCTTTGTATTGTTAAGTGCATTTAATACTTGTTATTATCTTTGCTAATGTAGCCCAAGTTGTGGCTGCAAAGGGTCCTGGGACCAGTTTACTTTCCTGGTTACCAAAGTATAAATAAATATGAAGTAGAAAAAAGGAGGGTGAACATGACAGAAATAATTAAGGAACTAGTAAAGCATGTTTTAATTCCGAGTCATTCATGAGAGAGAAATAAACTTCAAACTAAGTCTGTCTGCTACTTCCCATTGCCTTCAGTGGGGAGTCCTACTACTTATCATGATACAGCAAGGATCATTTACTGCAGTGAGAGTTTTCACACCTCAGCATGAGATTGTGGGGGAAGGTATGTCAATTCTTTTAGGACTAAAAAAGACTACCCTTACAAAAAACCTGTTATTTACTTACTTTCTTTTGCTGGAAGTAGCTAAAAGCTATTTATAGCATAGAACAAGCTCTGACAGACATATAAATTAGGCTTAGTCAGGGAAAAATAGAAGTAGCTGTGTTACAGAATGTGTGTTTAGATGACAGTGCTTCACAGTCCTACCATTCTTTTTTAATGGCATGAGAAAACATCACCACTTCCTTATGTCTAGCATGACTCATATAAAGAGGACTTAAAATGTATTCTGGGAATAAGGAATGAAAGAAAACAAGATCAGTTTACCAAGGCAGGCCTCATCATCTGCCATTTTCAGGGAAACACATTAAAATTGTAAAATAAGCACTTGGAGTGATTGTGGGACATTAAAATAGCTCAAAAACAAAGGTACAATGAAAAAAATATGTTTTTTGAGTACTAAGGTGGAGTTTTCCTTCAAGGAAAGGTCATAACTACTTAACCTGTTAGACTTTTTTGAGAGGGTCACCAGGGCAATGAATGTGGGTAAAACAGTGCATACTGCTTATCATGTCTGGCGAAGGCATTTGATGCAGTACCCCACTTGGGCACTGTTGACAAGCTCTGAGTTGTGAAAAACAACTTGCATGTTTTTTAGCCTTAAGAAAAGTGAATCAGCTACACTTAAATAAATAAAATTAAACTGTATAATTTTACTTTTCATGCATTAAAATGCTAAAGCTGCTGGAGAGGCAACCACTTATGCAACTGTTCACTTCCCCAGTTTCAGAGATCATTTATTTTCACAAAACTGCTTGCCAATTTACCATTAAAAGTTAATTATATAATATCTTGCACATTCCACTCAAAATACTGTTCATGCCTTTCCTTCTTAATTGATTGAACTTGTAACCTCGATTACTAATGGGGAAAAAAAACACAGTGAGTAAATTTGCAATTGCAAGGAGTCCTTGTAGATTTCACTGAGCAATAACTGGTCAGATTCCTCATGATTAATTGCTAAAACAGTTACTGATGGAAACATAAACAGTTAATAACATTCTAAATGCAAATATAAGCTACCATTTTTCAGGTTTTTCATCATTTCCTCTTGTTTTTTAAGATTATTAACTTTAAAAAGATTCCTGTCTATAGCTTCAACTAAGCACATTAGTCTGTGCAACTGCCTGCATAAAATAGGATAAATTATCTTTTAATTATTGATGCAATATCATCAGCATCGCATTATATTATTAAATTTAACATGCATCTTTCCATCCTTTCTTATCATATTAAAGTATAAAGTCTGAATACATTGCAATTAAATAATACATGCTTTCTTTCTTTAATATCACTTGCATATACAGCGCTCACTGAGAACACTCTCCCCAATTCACATGTAAAATACCTCTGACTGCATACTATACAGGACTGAGGGTACAATGTAACATACAATTTTTATTATTAAATTTTAATAGGAACAAAACCTTTGACTTGCATTTACTGCTTCAGTCCCTTCAACATTTTTCTAAGCATTAGTGGCATAAAATGTGATTTATGTTTTAGAGTTCCCCTACTATTTTAAGGCATTCAACAAACTTCCAGTCTTTTTCTGCCACTTCTTGCAGAACCCCAACTAATATGTTTAATATGTATAAGCTACATCAAATGGGACTGAAGGTTTTACATTTCTTCATTTATTCACTAACATCATTGTTGGTCTTCTTCCTGACCGTGTAGACCTCCCAGCACTTGGTTCAAGTCCAAGGCATTCCTGATTCTTTTAGTCAGTTCTATTGCTTAAGCACTTTTTCTTGGAACACTGATAAAGGTTTCTCTGACAAAGTCTCTCTATAGGCTTTGTTATTTTGAGAAAAATGAGTAGAGTCCCTTTCAACTTGCTGCTCATTCTTTCTTGGCAAATTTTTTTTTATTTCTTCCTTAATCACTTTCGCATTCAAAAATGTATTTGATCCTCTCAGAAAAACTATTCTGAAGATAGCTTGCTATAGCAACTTGAATCTCATTTTTTCCTCCTGACATCCTCTGATTGCTGAGATAAACTTCATTATATACAATGAATAATAATTTTCCACAAACAGTTTGGTGTCCCCAGTTTTTAATATGTTTCCCTTCTGCTACAGTTTTGTCAGGAGCATCTCTTTCTGCTGGCAGGATTGCATGTTTAGTAATACAGGTCTTGACTGCTTTGTCATGGCCAGATTTGGAGCATATACACAATGTGCCCTCTCAATTAACAAATCCTGCTGTGGAACACCAGTCCAGGTGCTTATTTGTACTTTCATAAAATGAACGCAATTTGTTCTTTCCAGTTTCTTTGGTCTACCAAAAAATTTCAGTTTTTCTATGTATGCTCTGACTTCTAACTTTATTATTTTTTTTGAAACACTTTTTCTTGACGAGCCTCATTTTCAGCCACCCTCTGAATTCTGCAGTTTTTGTAGATAATCTGTTTAGCTACCTGAAGCTTCTTCTATTTTTCTAGCCTTTTGAAATTGTATTTTATATTTTTCTCCAGTATATTATTTTCTTCAAACTTTCTCCAACTTTCTTCTTTGCTGGCATTCAGGCAGATTAATTACTAGCTTGTAACTAAACTTTATTCAAATTGATAACTTTGACTGGATTTTTTTAACAATTTCTCAGTTTTCACACAGGAAGAGCTCTAATCAGCATGATTATCAGTGGGCAGCCATCTTGGAAATCCTGAAAGTTGTATACGTTATTTTGAATAATGCAGAATAAATCACTGTCTTGTGGCATCATTGCCCCCCCCCCAGCATTTTTCTGAAGTATGTGAGGTGCAGTGTGCTGTTATATTTTATTTCTTTTCACCTCTGTAATTGAATCATTTTGATTAAAAATAAAAAAGACTGAAAATAATTCATATGGATGTGTAATTCAGTTTAAAGAAGCAAACTATAAATTCTGCTTCCTTTCAGATTTCATGCCCAAGTATTTAGTATATATGCAAAACTGATTTGTATTGCATTTCTTTGAAATGTTAATTTATAGAAGAACATATTGCAGTTCTTGTTTTTACCTACTGGCACTTGTCATTTCTTGGACATAATTCACTGCTTATTACTAAGCAATTGCATTTTCTAAATCCTGAAGTTAGCATTACCTAAGAGCTATTGTCTGACATTTTTTTTTCATTTATGTCCACAGTAACATTAAATATGCTCTACTTCAGTACTATTTCAGATGCTTTACGGGCACAAGTATTACTTCAGCAAATTCTTAAGCTCAATGCAATGCCCGTCCAAACAACTACAACACTAAATGCAATTTATTGTGAGGTATTATGAGAGAAGGAGGGTTCACATTTTCTTCCCTTCCTTCCTTGCATTAAGGGATCTTAGTTTTTTAACTTTTGTTTCAGCTGTTTTGCTAAAGGTGTACATTACCTAAATGCCAGCTGGACGTATAGAATGTTATCTTCAGTTCATACAGATTTATAGAACACATGTCATTTAACTCTTCCAACAGTCTAATCATTGCTGAAGCTGAGATGATATATTAACATGCAGTCAAAGGCAGGCATGAAAGGTAGCATCTGTGCATTAGGTGTTTTTTAGTGAGAACTAGAAGTTAATGTATGCCATGTAAAGTAGGAAACAAAATTATGTTTTTACTGTTTATAAGTGTATTGTACAAAGGCTGGTTTTCCATAGTCTTCTTACATGATGTAGAGGAATAAAAATGATTGTTACAGTCACACAAGAATGCAAATGATTGTATTCATCGACAGCAACTAATTTGCTAGAAATTTTAGAGTACTATAGTAGCCAAATATGTAATACAGATCTGTATGAAAACAAAAATGTTCTAGCAGACTTCATGTCTATAAAAGTCTCATTTTACATGCATCACTTACATATGTTAGTATATGATAAATCTTTAATTTTTTAGGTAATTAATGTTGCAAGAAACCCACGAGATGTAATTGTTTCATCCTATCATTTTCATGTTATGGCCAGTTTCCTGGAAGATCCTGAGTCTTTTAATGAATTCTTCAGCAAATGGTTGTGTGGAGAAGGTAATTCTATTTCCTTTAATACAAGACTGCATGAAATCCATAGGCTGTAATGCTATTCTAATCATTGTGTTCATGTTGATTCTTATTGTGAATTCCTCAACCTATTTGGTTGGACAGGATACCTTTCCCACTGTGTTTGTATTCTGAACATGAGTCTTCTATAATAGGCTGGAAGTGCTGAACAGAACACCAGAGGTCTTGATATTTGTGCATAATTTCTTTCTGACATGCTGCAGCTGTATAGCATTCTACAGCTTTTCAGCTGTAGTAGACATTAATGGAGTGGTGTTTGTCTCCCAGAGAAGAATGTTAAACACTTATTCAAGAGTGACAGAAGCCCTGAGCAATTCCGCAGGAATTGAGGATGTTCTTGTTTGTCATGGACACTAGAGTCACAGTTACATTTCACCCCTGCATAATCTACAAACCTGTGTAACATGCCAAAAGTAAGAGAACATGTACACAAAGCAACAGCTGACACAACATAGCATCAACACTTCAAGACAGTGTTACATGACATAATTCTCCCCATATATCTCCTTTTCTGTCACTGTGTTACATAACACTTTTTAACACTTAAAATATTATGCCTTTTTGCAAAGTCTTGAATTGTTGATGCTATAGTATGTCAGCTGTTACTTTGTCATACCTGCTACTTTCAGGTGTTTCTGAAGTCAAATGACACAGTAAAACGATGACTTTTTCTTACCTTTCTCTTTTGTTTGTTTTATATAACCTTAAACCTAATCTGTATTTATAGACTAACAATGTTGGAGAGCAGAGCTGCTTGTTAGGAGTGAAGGGGAAACACCTACTACAGAAAAAACATATAATGACTTTTTGTGATGGTTTGTATTGCTATTTTTAGTACTCGGAATGTTTTACTTTTAGACATTTCAGGTAAGATGTTTTGATTGACTCAGTGATTATGTATCCTGAAGAATGTAAGCATTCTGTTTGCAAACAGGAGCGTCTCAGTGACTACATAACTTTGAACAGGTGTTGCAAGCTCACTGCAGTGAGCATGACTGAGGTGGCTATGTAGGAGGCAAGGAAGATGTATGGAGACGAGAGACCACCAGAAGCATAGATTAGTGGAACATGGCAGTGGAAGAACTCTGCAAGGGTTCAGGCTTCATAACAATGTAATTCTTTAAATGGGCAGGTATTTTCTTCCTTCTCCCAGGTAGGATAGTTTAAGTAAAGGCTATGAGTAAGTGTGTCAGTGACAAGAGAAGAATTAGAAAAACTGAGGAAAACAATAAATTAGAAAAGAACTGTTGCAGTTTTTAGACTTTAGAGGGATTATTTGAAATGTTCGAGCATAATGGAATAAAATATATATGTGAGACATCAAGGGCAAACAGAAGGGAGATGGATGGAAGCCTCAGTGGTGAGAACAGAGAACCCAACGGAAGAAACTTACTGTATCTAACCACAGGCCATCTGTGTTTGAGGCTTGTTTTGCACACTGACATCGCCCTACTTCTGTTGGAAAACATGCTCTGCTAAGGGGTTTGAAGCCTAATGCTACCACCTTCCACTTTTCTTTGTCCGTACAGTCTTGTAGTATGGTAAATTTGTTATTTTAAGGGTTTGAGTGGGGTATCTGGTGAGTTATTAAAACGGATTAAGTACAGTAGAGAAGAGAGTAAGATTAGTGGCTGATTTGTTCAATTTGGGGTCAGAAATGAATTTTTATTTATTCATATTGTGTTAAGTGGCTGGCCTTAGAGATCACACTGCCCATTTTCAGAGGGAGATTTGTTGGGGGGGGGGGGTCCCTGCCTAAACTATCTTGAATACAGTAGCAATATAGTTAGTCAGCACATCTTGGTTAGTGTGCATGGAATCAGCCTTTAAATACCAGCAGTCATAACATATGGTTGTGCTGAGGAAGGGAATATCATTTTCTACAAAGGGAAAGATGGTCACATATATATATATAATATGACCAATGAGATGTTCAGCCTTCCTGAGGGAGGACAGTTAGGAGTAGGAGGTAGCATGGCTGTGGTTGCTTACACAGACATACACAGAGGATGACTAAAGCAGATTTTTTATTTGCTAAATGTACCTGAATGCTGCAGCTAGTCCTAAGCCCTATACGGCTATCTCTGTCTTCCCTGATCTTTGTCCATTCCTCTGCATATATGTATACCCTTCCCTGGCAGTGCATTAATAAACTCCAAGCCACCTCCAGCCTCTCCATCAAATAATGATTGCTGATGTTGTTCTTAAATATCCTATGTTCCCTTTTTCCACCACTACATGTTGTATCTCTCTGCTAGAAAATCTGTATTCAGGAGCACTACCAGGCTACCCCAGATTTGTTTTTGGTAAAGTTTCTGGGATTGGGGTAAGGCTGACAAATCATTAACAGCCTGCGTCCTCCCTTTTACTTACCTTTGTGTAAGGATACTATGATTGTCACCCTCCAATCTCCAAAGATGGTTCATGCAGCACAGATGCCATAACATTTCTCTTGATACTCTGATGGGGTAGTCATTCTGACCTCTATACCATAGCTTATTTTGCACCACCTGCTTCATCACCTCTCCAGATGCTTCCATCTGTGCCCATCTTCCCTTCTCCAACTGTTACCCTATTCTGCCATTTATTTATTGAAGTTTGTTGACTGAGATTGATTCATAATTACCTATTTTTCATCCACACTCCAGTGATCATGACCATTAACCACACAAATGTAAATGAAACCATATGTGGGTGAAAGCTGACTCCATCTCAGATGTGCAGACATACTACAACAGATCTTGAAGTTTTGCAAATACTATATTTTATTTTATATTAAATTATTTTAGTTATTCATACCTGTCTTTAATTGTGTAAGTGAGCTGATTCTTTGGCATTTTCAGGCATAATTTGGGTGAGCTGAAAGGCATGGTGATATTACAGAATCTGACAAAATAAAAACTAATGGGTTATTTTGATGAAGACACAGCTACAGCATACATATGTATGGAATACACGAGGAGCAGGAGGTGATATCTGGTACTGTGGGTTTTGGAGATATGTTTCATGTCAAAAAGTTGTCGCCTCACAGTAAGACGCTGTCCAGTTCGATTCTCAGCTAGAGCGTCTTCTGTGTGGAGACATGAATGAATGGGCATACCTTCGTTGAAGGTTGCGCATCAGCAACTCAGCACATAAAAATCTACTGCTAATCATTAGCGGACCGGAGTTCCACTGTGGCGACCCCTAACCAGGAAAAGCCGAAAGACACAACAACAACAAGTCAGTAACTGAGTTTCCATACCCTAAAGCACCATATATTTATTTTATTAAATCCCAAACCACCATATATTCCATTTAACCCTTTATTTATTTATTTATTTTATTTTATTTATTTATTTTTTTGCCTTCCTATTTTCTGTTCATTTCACTGGTGTGTCACTTTATTTTTTAGGTTTAGGTGCAGATTTCTTGTAGTGCTCTTTGCTTTTCTGGATAAGAGGGATACGGTGATATTAGGTTACTTTAGGTCATGTTTTACTTCAAGCACTTTAGCACATTATCAGGCCCCATGGAACTATTTTTTTCACCTCCAAGAGAGCCTTTAGGACTTGCTGCAAGTTGATAATTAGAGTGGGCTAACTTGTGGTTAAGTACGTGGAGGTGAGGTGGTGGCAGGGAGAAGTCTAAACTAAACTTGTTTGCTAATGTGCCATCTATGTTTTGGGGACTGTATGTGTAGTGTCACTGGACATCAACTTGGAGCAGTACTGGGTATCATTCCTAAGGTTCCTGACATTGTTGAAAGACGTGATCATGTGATCATCTTTGACATAGGTTATGATTTTCAATTCATACTTAGCCTTGAAAGATTTCATTTTGTTTCTAAGCCCCTGTTTTAACTTTTTGAGTTAAGTTTTGAGGTGTGGGGGCTTTCCATTTGTTCTTGAGAGAGAAGAGTATTTTTTTTTTCTGTTACAAAACAGGTTTAGGCTATGGTTCCACCAAATAAGTTATTCCTTGTTATGTGACCCAAGTCTCAATGTTCGCATTGAGGTGATAATGGAACCTCTCTGTGAATGTGTCATTATTTGCCGTTAGGCCATTACGTGGAAAGAAGCTGTTGAACCGTTTCGGGTCATCATGTATTTGAAGTAAATTCACCTTAGATAAGCATATGAAAATAGAGTTTGCTACTGTTTTGGGCTTGGCTGTTCTGATAAGAGCCACTATATTATGGTTAGACTGAACCAGAGATGTTGACGTTATAGGCGTATAGCAGAGTGGTGCTGTTTGTAATAACCAAATCCAGTAAATCTGAGCCTCTAGTAGGAGTGTGTACAATCTGGTGTACTGGGTTTGCATTGACGAAATACAGGAAGTGTTGACATATTTATTTACAGTAGTGTTTAAGTATTCCATTTTTTTATATATTCCTCATTTATTGTGGGTGCCATAATAGTGATTCTGTTCTTGGCCAGGATGTGGCAAGGGGTCTTATTTATCATTACTAGGATGTGACTGAGCTCAACATTATCTAGAAGAATAAGATTAAGGATGAAAGGGTCTCAGAGGAATATGGACACACCACCAATGGTTATTGAGAGATACCCTCTGGGGAAGGTCTGAACAAGTGATGAGCATTGAATCCTGGTAGGGAAGGTGAGCTGGAGCCATTTTTCAGTAGCAATGTAAATATAAATATTTTCTAGGTTCAGAAAGGCATTTTCTTCTTGAAGCTTCTAACATTGTGCGGAGCTCATTTAATAATGTTCTAATCAGGTTTGGCTAGGTTGGTAAATGGAGCAGGTTTATAGTATGTTAAAAAGGCACTATGAGGAGTCTTGGCTAAGGTACAAAAGCTCTAAGGGGAGAGGTGCAGGACAATCCTACCTGCCTTGCTAGGGTGACAGCTGTGTCCTTCCAGGCTAATACAGATTAGACTTTGAATGACACCAATAGCTAAACCAGTTGCTGAGGTCAGTCATCTTTAGTTTATAGTAAGACGTCATTCTTGGCAAAGGTAGAATGTTGCTCAAGATTAGCTCCATGCCAGCAACTATGATGGCATAGAGAATCAAAGACTTGAATATGGTCCAGGTAACTCAGATTCAGTTTACAGCTGAAATGACTGACGGAGCAGCAGCTTAGGAGGGTGTTTGTCAATGACACCACCTAAGGGGAAACATGATCCAAAGAGGGAGTGGACCTCAGACATAGTCAACAAGCCCAGGAGGGCAGGAATGAGAGGAGGTAGGACATTTAAAAAAAATCCTGGATGGATTCAAAGATGGCTAAACCCCCTGGATGCCCTTAGGATCCATGACTGGCCCCAGCAGTACTGGAGTATATCCAGATGGTAGGACATTAGCTGGTAGATCCAGTATGGATGTGGGCCAGTAAAATGATAATTAATGGGACAAAAAAAAGATTTGCTTCATACCAGTCTTTGGATTTATACTCTGAGAGCTTTATCATGCCTGTCTCCATGTAATCCAGGGATGTGCGTCTCAAGTCATTTACACTTACTGAACAAC
The DNA here is from genome assembly GCF_019279795.1 of Protopterus annectens. Taxonomy (NCBI): domain Eukaryota; kingdom Metazoa; phylum Chordata; order Ceratodontiformes; family Protopteridae; genus Protopterus; species Protopterus annectens. The sequence continues at coordinate 118,512,089 of NC_056733.1, read as the reverse complement.
AACAATGTTGTAGGTGCAACTGGAGTGAAATGACTTGTGTGCCCCAATCACCTATCATGTCCTGGCTGCTCAAGGACAAGGCAGCGTAGCTCACCATCACCTTATCTTTGCTAAGCCAGCTGAGTGGAGTATCTTTGCCTCACTATGGAGTCATGTATAACTAGTATATTCTCCTGTGTTCTGTCTGGCCTGTGAGACTTTAAGGGCTCTGGTGTGCCAGTATGGAGATCCCTTCAAGTAGTTTGTGATGAATGGTAATAAGAGTGTTGTACATGAAATGCTGTAGTACCACTGAGGAATTTGAGGATCAGGCCTTTTTGCTTTTGAGGCTTGGGAAGAGATTAAGTACCTCAGTATAAAATAGACATGTTTTTAGGTGAGTGGCATAGTGAAATGTATTTGCAAGGTGGGTGTGGCACTAACAATCTCATGGGTGCTGTGAGTATATTTAGATGAGAGACTAACTTCCAGCTTTAGTAGGTAATTGCACCTCCTACTGGTGGACTGTAGGGAAGGTGTCATTGAGCATTAAGCAATTACAGCACTGTCTCAAGGTACCTAGTGATATTAGGCCGGCATCATAGGGTGAGGGAGTCAGCAGGCTTTTTATCTCAGAATAAGATGTCAAGATGGTAAGATAGTGTCTGCTGGGCTAACTAAAGAGTTTTAATTAGATTAGCTTTGTACCTTGCAGGGGTGCTAACAGTATATAGAAATTTATGGAGATATGCATGTTTAACACCAGTCCTTCTTTGTGTCAGCAAAACCCCTAGATTACCTACCATTTTTTGTATGACTGTTGCCTCCTTGTCTGTCATCTATCACATCTCTCCTGAGCCAGGCATTACACTGTCCAAGGGAGCTTAGCAGATCACCAGTGTTATCAGTTGTTACCTTTAAATATGCATAACATTTATTACAGTGTGCAAGATATTTGTGCATTAGCAAATCATTAATTGCATACTCGTGTAAGGAATCCATATTCAGCTTCAAATTAATAAAATATTGTAAAAGAAAAGAAAAGAATAATTAAAATCAGTAACCACAGAATTCAAAGAAAACTTAAATCAACTTATATGACAAAAATAACACGAGCAATGTGCAACTAATTACTAAAGTAAGTACAGTAAAGTTGTTCTGACCATACAAGCTCTGCAAGCCAGCCAAAAGATGTAATTCCTTTACATCGCATGCTCACAGTCACACTTCTTTTTAACAGTAAAGATCATTAAATCACAAACCAAGGTAGGATTGTTTTGATATGCTCAGGATTTTCCTTTCTGCAGTCTGTGTGAATTTATAGCTGTCTAGGCTCATTTGGGTGGCTAGAACTTGCGTGTGTAAAACTTATCCCTTTCGAACAACCAACAGTGAAATTAAAGGTAAAGCAACAAAATATGAATAATAGTAAATCTTTTTAACAAGCTAGCCTTTCCTACCTACAAACAGTGAAAAACAGTGATAAATAAAATATAATTTCAAATACAACTTCTCTTACAAGTCATTGCTCAGTTTTGTAGCTAAACAGGACAAAATATCAAATATATTTGATTAGTCTTTAATACAGCAGTCATTTTTGACATTAGAAGAAATACAAATGTGGATGCAGTCAGTGCTGTAGTAAGTAAGTGAAATCCACAGGGGAAGAAATCAGTTCTTACATACTTTCTTGGTATAGTTAATTACCTCTGAATATTTGCCACCAGCTTATCAAATATTACAATGCCACTTTGGAAACTTTTAGAAATTGGTGTCTGTTTTGTCATCAGAACAGGACAGAAGCTTCAAAATTTAAAAATGCTTGTTACAGAAGCTCCTGCCTTAAAGTTTTATGATGTGCCAACGTGTAATACTTCAGGTAGGCATTAGCCAGCAAGATCGTGCTGCATTATTACTGTAGTATGTTAAGGTAGACCAGTACCTTGCAGGTGAAGAGCTCTAACAGACGTACAAAGACGTACAAAGAAGATATGTACAAGCAGAGAAACAGTTGTTAACAATAATTTATGACTGTCGGAAATGTCATGATATTTATGGTAAACCGATAATGGACTCTGATCACAGGCCATTTTAAGAAATCTCTCCACTAGGTGCCAGCAGGATGTCAAAGAATGATTTTGCATTTGCAAAATGTGACATAAAGGCTCTGTAAAATCCTGGGAAGTTGATGCTTATAGTAGGTGCACTTAGCAGAGCTTACACACAGAAGTATAAAGTAGATATGTTGGAAAATGATCTAGACGTTTTATGGCTATTTTTGGTTGCCTGTTTCAGCTCCCCAGCTTGGTGAATTAAGGAAGTATACTGGGTAAACTCGAGAGATTTGTAGCTGTTAAAAATATTATGAAAGGGTGGCCAAAACAAAGGGATGCAATGTATTTCCAAATATAGATGTGTTTTCATGTATATAAGACTTGATGTTCATAACTGTGAGTCAGTTAAGAGAAACAGTGCTTCAAAAACACATGAATCATACTTGGGAATAGTTAAATGTACAGAAAGATCATGAGATTCCCCAAGTTGTACAAAAATGTCAGAAAAATTGAAATATTAATCAAGAATGTGACATTTGCAGCACTCTTCATAATCAAAATGCTTGAGAGGAATTAATTCCACCTGAAATACTAACCCTTCCAGGGAACAAAATAGAAACTGACTTATTTCAGAATAAAGGGAATTATAATGGGTGGCACAGTAAGTAGTGCTGCCCCTCGCAGCATGAGACTCTCCAGCTGGATTCTCAGCTGGGATGCCTTCTCAGGGGAGTCTGCATGACTCCCCCCCCCCCGCCTAAATGAGGTTTCTCCAGATTCCCCAGTTTACTCTCATTTGACTTATTTATTTTATTATTTGCATTTGTTTTTCAGGATAGTCCACTGGGCCTAGGAGTGTGCATTTTCAGTTTAGGCCCAGGAAGAAAATATCCACATATTACATATTCATTAATGAGATAAGGTTACATGATGACTGTTAACAGATTCAAGTTACTAGTAAGAAACATTATATAAAATACAAAAAAAATGATTTACATCCAGGTACAATGTATACATGTTGATATACAATTAGAATTAGGCTTTCTTTTCTTTAAATTTTATCTTGTAGCTGAGGATTCATAAAACTCAGCGGGAGAAGAGGTAAACTGAGTGAAGACAGATAGATATTTCAAAGTGTTAACGTTTTTATGAGAGGTTTCTAATTTCATGTCATGCCGGAAGAATTATTTGAGCAAGTACAAAGCCATAGTTTGGAGAGGTATTCTTGCAGAGACTTCTTGAAAATGGTATCGTTATAAGTGGTTCTGATCATGGTGGGTAAGAAATTCCACACCTTGGCTATAGCAGTGGAGTAAAGAGCTTGGCCAGCTGTAAGGTTGGGTAATTCTACTTTTAGAAGACATTTATGTTCTGATCTGAGGTATCTAGTGGGAGTTGTAGGGGGATATTAGCGAGGCTAGGTGTGACACCCCTGCACTAGCCCAGTAATCAAGGAGCCTCAATCCTCACCACTAGCACCAGTGAGGGATGTGCACATTGGGAGGATGACAAGTACACACACAGTAAAGTAAAATTTCCCTTAAGAACACAGAGAGATCACATTCAGTCTGGAGCTGGTTTCTCCCTCTTTCTCCAGATCCCCAATATGACTCCTCACTGGCACAGCTATAGGGTTAAGATCTTAGCTGAGTGATTGAGCCAAAACCTCCAGCACCCTCTCTGTCCAACCAGTGCTTCATGTCCCTGCCCAAGTAGCTGACACACAGACTTTGAGATTTGACGTATATACAAACACACACACACACTCCTAAGGAAGACTGGCACAGGTTCACTAGTATGCCCCCTTCTGGCCAGACTATAAGGTAGTAATCACTGCTACCAACCACCCTTACTTATCAGCTACTATAAGGCCCTTACCAAGGGTGGCCAGTTCTACTGTGCAATGTTACTATTATCCAAATGGTAAGTGTAACCCACAGCAAGGCTACTGGAGTGGTCTAAACAGTGCCATCAAATACATATGCAAGTACTTTAAGAGCTTAAATATCTCTAAACAAACCAGCCACAATTAAAAGGGTTTAAATATATTTAATAATAAATAATAAAACAAGACAATGCTCAATAACAGTGACAACAGAGTTCAGAAACATATGAAATATGCTAAAACAACATTGCAGGACAGTCTCAAATAAATACATAAAACATCTAAACTAATCCCACTATATTCCCATCTATCTCTAGGAGAGATATTATGATCTAAGTCTTACTTACAGAGCAACACAGGCAGAAGTACTGATGAGTGGATGTTTCTAGATCCAAGACAAGATACAAAATGCCCAGACTTTCTCTGAGAAACAGTTCCTAAATTAATGACAATTCATTACTGCTGGGTCAACTAGATGACATCACTATTTGTTACTTCTGCCTTCAGTTCCCAGGCTAATAGAAAATTAAAATTTAGCACCTCTGTGTCAAAAATACTTGTCTCTCAGAGGTTTGTCTAGAACTGGACATAGTAAAACAGTTAAACACTTTTACATTTGAAACCTAGTAGTTATTTATGTTTCCAGACAATAGAAAGAAACCTCTAGCTGTAGACATCCTGTCTCTTAGCTGCCTTGAAACTGGTCATAAAACTCTTTGCTTTTCTTGAGGGTTTGCAAGTTAACTATGTATGTTCCAGCCTCTACCATCAAAACATAGATTTGCATAGGCATATAGTTTATATATTTTTCTCTTCTTTTCCAGCAGGGTACACTGTGGTTACATTATTGAAGCTCAATACATAACATGCAGTTCAACACACCTCTGTACCAGTAGTTTAATATCCATTTAACGTATAGTTCTGTTACATTTGTAAGACAAGCATACAAATCATATTAATATTCACAAATGACAAAGTATTGTTAAAAAATTCCAGCTAGCTGGGTTGGCAGCTTCACACCAGGGATGGGCAGTCTTCTGGTTTAGTTATGATTTTATGTGCAGTGGTGAATTGTAGGTAAGTTAGGAAGTGAGGTAGTTCGAGCCAGTTGAGTTTTTGAAGGGATATACAGTAATGGGAGGTATGTGTAGCATTTTTGGCAAACTTTTCAGCTTTATTGTAACAAGATTCAAGTTTGTTTTTTAGAGAGAGTTAAATGCCTGTGAGCAGGGGTGCACCATATAGTAAAGATGGTAAAAGAAAGGAGGATGCTAGGGTTTTTTTTTTTTTTTTGGCTGAGTGGTTGAGGTAAGTTATGTGTCCGTAAAGCAGACCTAACTTTTGGTGGGTCGTTCTGATGTTGTTTAGGATATCATTGCTGGGGGCCTTCCTATGTCCTGACAGAGTGCTCTTCAAACTATCTGGAGATATACAGAGCTGAGTATATTTTTCTGGCACTTCAGAGTTGTGTACTGGTAATTGACTAATTTTATATCATTGCTGGCTGACTTCAGAGTTGTGCACTGTTATTTTTGCTTCACTGTATAATTTTTCAGATCTATACTGAAGTTGTTTTCCCCCCTCCCCGTATTTCTCTGTGTCTTAAGTTGGTATAATTGGTTTTACATCCTGTGTGTTATCTAACCATCTCAAGGATTACTTGCATAAAATTAGACCCTCTTAGTAAAAAAGTTTGCATATCATTGCTGGAGCCTTCCAGTGTCCTGACAGAGTGCTCTTCAAACTATCTGGAGATATACAGAGCTGAGTATATTTTTCTGGCACTTCAGAGTTGTGTACTGGTAATTGTTGTTTGACTAATTTTATATCATCGCTGGCTGACTTCAGAGTTGTGCACTGTTATTTTTGCTTCACTGTATAGTTTTTCAGATCTCTGCTGAAGGTGTTGGTTTTCCCATACCCAACCTTCCTATTCTTGTGTTGTTTAAATGTGGAGGCTTTTGCAGTTGCCCATCCCCACTGTAGATTTGATCTGGGACACTCCCCCCAGTCCCATCTCTTTACCTCATTCTACCTAATAGACTCCTTCTGCACTTGTTTTTAGTCATTTTTAATTTAATTGCATTTTTAAACTGTTTGGTCTAACATTGCTACATACTCAAGTGTGCTAGCTTGCACTGCATTTGAATTGTTTTGACTGCTGTTTTAACTACTTTTCTGTATATATATATATATATATATATATATATATATATATATATATATAAATACCTTTCCTGTAACTAGTGTAGTCCAGATTCAGATTTGCTGTATCCAGGACTGTATGTAAGCTTCTGAGCCCCCCCAAGCTTTCTGTGTTGGAGGGAAGCCTTCTAGCTTATCAGCGGGAGTGGTAAGCACTAAGTAACATATCTACCACATAAGGAGTGGTTCTGGCCCAGAAATTGTAGTTATTGGCCGTTTGGGCAGTTTTTTCATCTTTCTCAACTTTCTGATTTAAAAGCCCACATTTGCACTTGTTTCCCCCTTTCCTGTAACTAGTTTAGTCCAGATACAGATTCTTAGTTTTAGCACTTGAATTTGCTTATTCGTGATCTGCACTTGTTTAGAACTTGTAAGCACGAAATAACCTACTAATTACTACAGCACTCAACCTTCCTCATTACCTAGAGGAAAACAGTTTTGGTACTTACCTTCCCCACTTGCTTAGAGAAAAACAGCTCTTGCACTCACTTTCCTCACTTATCTAGAGGAAAATATTTTTTTATTCAGGCATGTCCAAGGGTCAGCTCCCAGTGTTCTCTCCTGTCTATCTGATGAATCTGGGCATCTCGGGGCAATGTAGAAATTGCCTCATGTACACAGACAACCCTCTCCTCCTACCACCCAACACTACAACCTGTGAGAGATGCACTTATCTAGCCAAACTGGAGGTAAAGCTCTCTCCAATCAAGACTGAACTTGACAGTCAAGAGGAGAAGGTAAACACTTGCACCACACCACACTCATCATATAGTCTCACTAAATCTACACCACCAATATCCACACATAGAAACACAAAAACATTCGCAGAGGCTCTCAATAATAATCTGCTCAAGCAACAGAGACCTCCAAAGCAGAAATGCAAGCAACCTCCACCCCCCCAACACAACCCAAATGACACATAGCCCACAGACTCAGTGTGCCACTCAACCATAGCCAATAAGGCAAAACAACGTACCCAACACACTAGTCATAGGTGACTCTATAGTCAGGTACACTGATGTCCCACTTACCAGGCTAAACAAGGAGAAGGTTACTGTCAGCTGCCTGTCAGGTGCCAGGATCCGCCACATAACCCACGCACTCAGGTCACTCCACAACAAGTACTAATATAACTCTGTCATTGTCCATGTTGGTGTGAACAACCTGAGACGTACCTCCCTGGACTACATGAAAAGAGACATGGAAGAGCTCTCCAATCTTGTAGCCCAGGCAGGTATGACCCTAGCCCTGAGTAGCATTCTGCCATCACCCAGAATGATGCCACAGTACAAGGACAAAATGATTGACTTCAACAATTGGCTAAGCTTCTGGTGTCATTCTAAAGGGATCCAGTATCAGTCTGCCTGGGATGACATGGTCAACAGACCACGATGCTTTGCCAGAGATGGCCTGCACCTGTCACCCCTGGGATTCCGGATACTGGCTAAAGTTCTTGCCACCCCTATAGTGCCTTTTTTAGGCAAGGTTCAAATGACAAATTCACCACCGTAACAGGAACAGGCAAGCAAAAACTGAGGATGATGCTACTCAATGCTAGAAGTCTAAATCTCAAAATGCACTCACTCAAGGCACTCCTTAAAATGGAGAACATCGATATCTGTGCAGTGACTGAGACCTGGTTCAAGGATCCAGAGAGCACCCCTGCACTACCAGGCTATAACTCATACCACACTTTTCGGCCATGTAACCTGGACCGGAACACCAAAGGCGGAGGTCTGTCCATATTCATTAAGGATATCCACAGCTCCAGGCTAATTGCACAGCATAATGCAGCCGAGGTTATCCAAGTGGAACTAAGTCTGAGCAAAACTGCAATCCAAATTGTAGCTGGCTACAGATCACCCACCATGCCCCAGGATTCCCACTCCTCTTTTCTTGATGTACTGGAAAATATTAGGTTTCAACCAAACACCCTAATAATGGGCGATTTCAACTACCCCACCATTAACTGGGAAAACTACTCATGTACCAACTCCTTCGCTTAACGCTTTCTGGAATTCATAAACTCCAATGCCCTGGATCAACTTATCCACACCCCCACCAGTGGCAACAGTATCCTAGATCTAGTCATTACCAACATGAGTGACCGGTGTTCCACACCTAAAGTCAACGCCTCATTGGTCTGATCCGACCATAAAGCTAATTACCCTAGATATCCACATCCGCCCCCCCCCCCCCATTAAGGAAACCATGGTAAAAAATTTCTCCAAAGCCAGCTTCATGCTTCTTAAGACAGAAGTGATGAACTTCATGACACCAATGCAGATGGACAATACAGTTACGACTACTGAATCCTACACAATTGCACTTTATAAGCACTTACATGAGTGCATGGTTCATGCTATCCCAAACAGAACCAAGACTCTATCCTCCAAAAAAAGGAAACCAATCTGGTGGTCCCCTGCCATAAACAAACTGTACAACAGAAGGAAGAAACTATTGCAAAAGAGAGTAAAATCTCACGAGTGGAGGAGCTCCCTGGTCAGCCTCAGTAAGAAGCTGCAATCCCTGATAAAATCCTCCAAAGCTAGTTACGAAAACAAAATCGCCACTGATTCTAAAGACAACCACAAAGCATTCTATATCTATGTCAAGAATCTCAATGGCAACACTAAGATCTGCTCTGAGTTACAGCACAATGGCACTAAATATACAGATCCAACGGATATTGCCAACATCCTGGCAGATAGGTTCAGTGCTAACTTTACCCCCCTCTCACCCCCTAAAATCTCTATACCGGAAGAATGCAAAGTTCCTGTAATCACGGCTACACAGGTAAAAACCACACTCTCCAAAGCCAAGAACACAGCATCCATGGGACCAGACAACATCCCAGGCTGCGTTCTACATGAACTACAGAATGAACTGGCACCCCACCTAAGTACCATGTTCATTCATAGCCTCACCTCAGGCTTTGTGCCTGCTGAATGGCGCACAGCAACGGTTATCCCACTCCACAAGGGGAGAGCCACCACAGACCCTGGGAACTACCGCCCCATTAGTCTGATGAGCCTGGTCTGCAAGGCGATGGAATGTATCATTATGGAACTTATAAACAAAGACATTGGTAATCTCCAAACTCTGGACCCCACCCAGTTCGGGTTTGTAAAAGGCAGATCATGTCTCCTAAACCTGATAGACTTCTTTGAAGCAGTCACCAAAGCCGTAGACAAGGGTAAGGTGGTTCACACAGCCTATCTAGATCTTGCCAAGGCTTTCGACACCATCCCCCACTCTGGAATTATAGATAAACTCACTAAACTAGGTATAAATCCCTATGTCACAAGATTGGTTGCCAACTGGCTCACTGACGGAACCCACACTGTGAAAGTAGCAGACTCCAAATCCGACTTCAGACCAGTGACAAGTGGAGTACCACAGGGTTCAGTCCTGGGTCCTCTCCTGTTTGGTATCTACTTCTCTGAAGTACAGGCTAACACAGAAGGTCTTTGGCTAATGAAGTTCGCAGATGACTGCAAACTAGGAGCCATAATCGAAACTCCTAACGATGTGGACATCCTACAAAGGGCCTCACTGAGACAGATGCCTGGTGTCAAAGCCATGGCCTCAAGCTCAATGCCAAAAAGTGCATTGTCATCCCCTTTGGTAAAAACTCTGTACCCATGAACTACAACATAGGTGGTAGTATACTTAACACCGAAAGTGTGATAAGAGACCTTGGGACACAGGTGGACAGTAGTCTCTCCTTTGATAATCACATTGCCACAGTAGTCAGGAAATCCTTCTACGTGGCACACCTTATCACAAAAGGTTTCTCATCCAGAAAAATAGAGGTCATTGTTCCCCTCTACTCATCACTCATTAGACCCATTATAGAGTACCACACCCCTTTTGGTATGTACCTCACAAGACATCTACAGCAACTGGAAAGGCTGCAGAAATACCTCACAAAGAGGATTACTAGCTTCAAACAGATGCCCTATGCAGACTGTCTCAAAAAACTCCAGCTTTACTCCGTCTCATATCGCCTACTCAGAGGGGATCTCTGCCTAACATACAAAGCTATGTCAAACCCAGAGCTGTTGGACATGCTCCACTTAAAGAAATCCCAATCCCTCCGAGCCACACGCTCTAGGGACCTATACCTTGTCACCACAATAAACAGAACATGCCGGAGGGATATATTCCTGTCCCAGAACTTCCCATACTCTGGAATAAACTACCTATCTATATCAAACAAAGCTCCTCATTAGCACTCTTCAATAAAAACTTGATGATTGGATGGGAAATAGGAAATTCACCCCGGGGATCACCTCTGTGGCTCTGCTCGACAATGGCACAGGAAAATAATTTTCTTGGGTGGCAAAAGCCAGGGTACCTTTTTTGCTGGGCTTGTATAAGCCTCAGGGCCGATAGCCTAGTACCTACCTATGAACCTATATGAAGGTCAAAGGAGAGACTTTCATCGATAGTAGCTCCAAGAAGTTTAGTGTGAGGCACTACTTTGATGACAGTGTTCTTCTGAGACTGAATTCTGACATGTTTATGGGGGTGGGCCTTTCAGGATGAATAGAAGGAGTTTGGTTTTGTTAGCATTTAGGGCTAGGTGATTGTTGTTCATCCATGTTTCTGTGGATGAGAAGTCGATTTGAGGGGGTTTTTTTGGAGTTCACTGGTGGAGTAGACAGAGCAGATGATGGTGGAATCATCTGCTTATTGAATAAGTGAGGTTTGGGACAGGGAAGAGTGGGAAGTCATTAACAACTATGCTGAAAAAGAGGGGCCCATGTATAGAGCCTTGGGGAACTCCTGTGGATATCAGGAGATAAGCTGAGAATCTCCCAAAGAAATGCAGTAGGTTGATTTAACAAGCTTCCAAATTGGTCATAGGTGTGTGTGTGTGTGTGTGTGTGTGTGTGTGTGTGTGTGTGTGTGTGTGTGTGTGCATTCTGCAATAAACCAGTTCCCTGCCCAGAATTAGCTTTAAAACTTTTCATCCTTTAGCTGCTGGAATAGGCTAGAGAATCTCTGTGACACTATAACAGGTAAAGTGGGCAACCAGATAATGTCTGAATGAATGGCAGGCAAATCATTAACTTCTATTTGTAGTTTATTACTATAAGTAAATGCCCTGTGTAAGATTTGAAAGCTATCCTTAAACCTTACTTTTTTAGGAATACGGCTTTTGAAGAAATTGTATAAGCAAAAATTGTCTTTGTTCTACAGTAGCTCCTGCTTAGAATACATTTTGTGGCTATACCTCTTACCTTTTCCCCAAATAGTTGTCTTTTCCACTTCCCGCTTTTTCTCTCTTGAGACAGAAAGATGCTCTCTAAACCACAAGGACCAGCTTTGTTTACATAAGTTATATCAATCACATACTCTAAGTAACAAGACCCAATCTCTTCTGTCATATTAGATCAACAGCTGTTTCACTGTCCCCACTCTGTCAAAGTTTCACCACTGTCTCTCTTTATCTGTCCAAACCTAATACTTTTTATAACAGTCCAAGTAGCTCAAACATTCTCACATTAGTAATTACTTTATCTCTCAATCTTAAGTGTAAGGAAACTTTCATAGTTGCGCTATTCTAACATCTCATACTATGTAACATTATCAACCCCCTTCCTAATATTTCCTTTGTTAAGCTGCCTTTTTTTCATTATTTAATTGTTAGAAATTGCAGGTATTAGTACAGTTATCTTTTGCTATGTTGCTCTCGGTCTCTTTCTCTGCTGTATATAAGGCTGTGTCTGCTTCTAATGAATGATCAACACTGTTTATACCCGTACAAGCTATGTGTATGCTCTGTATCTAAACAATGTTTATGGAGCTATTGTAAAGCTTTTTCTCTCGTGCGTACATGTTTGTATATTTTGTATTCTTTCTGATATCATGTAATTGTATTTTATGTATATGTCAAAACCGGTGTTAAATGTAGAGTTTTTTCTCCTAGAACCGCCATTGAAAAAGGGTTTTATCCCAATCCAACTTTCCTGGTGAAGATAAATAAACAATAAATAAGTAGTGGTTCACAGTTCGTAAGTCAGGCCTTTCGAGATTTTGCTAAAAACGTGGGAAATCAAAACACAGTGCATCACGTCCATGCTATGCACAAAGCAATGGTCAAACAGAGAGGAAGGTGCATATAATTAAACCTTACGGAAAAAATACAATTCACTGCATGGAGATTCTGTAGTTACTCAAGTATGACAGTGTGTCCCTTCAAAGCATGGATTTGTTAGCAGTGCATTTATTAATTGGAAGAAGACTGAAAATTGTTACATCCATCCTGTTCACTGCTAATTGAAGAAATGTGATAAATCTGCTAAAAGGGAAGCATCACAGGAAGCAACACAAATAGAAACATTGTTGTACTAAAAGTAAAAGGTTTCCTGTTCTGATGGATGCACATTGGCTATGCATCAAATGCACAAAAGTCATATTCCTGCAACTCTAATTAGGCAAGCTGAAGAGCTGCAAACGTTGTAGTAAAAAGTTTAAAATACTCGGATATTTAGATGAAATAGGAGACACTAGCATAGAATGTAGAATAATGAAAGTCCTTCCATCGCTTCCACAAGAAGCTTTTCATTAAGAAGTTGCGCATCAAAAATCAATCTGAATTTTGCAACTGACATTTAGAAAAATGATTATCCAAGTGCTATTGAAACTAGTTTCAGTTCAGAGAAATTATACTTCACATAAGAAAGAAGTTGAACCAGTGAAAACTGCTGATGGGCTATATTTATCTATTTAATACTCCAAGTATGGTAGGTTGTTTGATCAGAAAATTAGCCATATACATATACTATGTACCTAGTCTGTAAAAGACTGTAAAGTGGGCATCAGGTTAAAATATATTTCTGTTGCTTACTACTAAAGTTGAAATAAATGTTTTGAGTTTTGTATGACTTGCTAGCTTTGTCATATAGTAAGACTGTTTTACGTTTTAACTTCCTTCTAAAAAAGAGGAATGCAACATATTTATTTATTTGTCTTTGTTTACCAGGAAAGTCTGACTGGGTAATACCCATTTTCAGTGGAAACCCGGGAGGAAGAGCTCCATTTGCTTACATTGCATTATGCTAAGTTCCAGTTAAACACAGACTAGTTACATTTCTATTTACATTTATATACATACAATAGTTACATTTATACATTGAAAATTTTTAGAGATGGAAATTAATAAAGAGAAAGCCCATATGCAGCTTAGTGGATTGTACAGGCAGCAGTTGTACAATAAAATTGTTTTATTTCAGTGAGAAATTGAGAGTATTCTGTTTAAGGAGAGTATTTGGAGAGTATCATATGGTGAACTCAAAGTCTCAACCTTGAGATGAGCATGTGCATGACCAGGACTGGTTAAGATGTTGTTTAAACAGTGGTTTAAAACTATTAATGTTGTCAGAGTTTTATTTGTGTGGGGATACTATTCCAGAGTTTAGCAACATATTCGGAGTAGAACAAGCCTCTTGCAACATTATTTAACTTATTTGTAAGTAATAAGAATTTGTTACTAGAGTGGAGGTCCCTTGCTGGACAGCAGGTCAGTAATAACTTTTGTAGTGCAAGACATTTTTCTGGATGATGAATGAGTTTGTGTGCTGTAATTGTGAATATGTTAGGTAGTTGTGTAGTTCAAGCCAGTTTAATTGCTTTAAGCTATGACAATGGTGGGTCCTATGAAGGAGATTGGTGGCAAATTTAGCTATTTTATTGTAACAGGAGACAAGTTTCTTTATTTTAGTATTGTTTAAGTTTGTTAGGCTAGAAGTGTCATACAAGAGAGTTGGCAAAAAGAAGGTTGTGGCTAGAGTTTTTCTTCCAGTATCTGTAAGGAATACATTGCTCCTGTAAATAGAGCTTAGTTTCTTGTGTGTAGATTTCATTTTGTGCAGTATATGTTGGTCATATTTAAGATTTCCATCTATTATAAAGCCTAGAAGTTTACTGTGAGTTACAGTTTTAATGACAGTATTATTTTCTGACTTTATGGTAAAAATTGCTCGGAATTTTGACAAATTTCTGAGGTAAAAAGCATTAACTTAGTTTTCTTGGGTTAAGTAGGAGGTTTGATTCTTTGTGCCAGGTTTCTACAGAGGAGACATATAATGATGTACAGCATATAACTTTAAAAGGGAGTTAACATTAACAAGGATGCATGTCATGCGATCATCAGTCTTCCAGTTCATTCTAAGTAAAGCCTCTGATTAGAATGCACCTGGTATCTCAGCCTAGTTTTTCAGCTGTTAGTGTCTGAATGCTTACTGAACTAGCATACACATATTATGTGAACAATCTGGTATGACTTGAACACCTGTGGAGGATGCTTCCAGGGTGCCTCCTGTGGAGGATGCTTCCAGGGTGCCTCCTGTGGTAGGTTTACCAAGTCAAGTCTGGTAGGAGAATACCCAATAGCAGGTCTAAGGTGTGTTATAGAGGGATTATATGTTTTGGCTAGCCTGGGAACTCTTGGGAGATCCCTCAGGATGAGCTGGAAAGTCTGGTCTAACCTGCTTAGCATGCTACCACTACATCCTTCACCAAAATAAGCACATAAGAAAGTGAATGAACGGACTGGGTAATCAGATCTGTGTTTGTGGTTATGAGATGAATTATCTTTCAGATAACTATTTCTTTGGTGAGAGAGGATGCATGTATCAATTGCATAGGCATGATCACATGTATGTTTTTTAATATGTAATAGGTGTCCATATGTTTGATGTATGAGATTCTTTCTGTAAGTCGAATTAAGAACATCATTATGTGCTGATTAAAACAAAAAACATCCACTTGCCATAATAATAGATGTGAATGAGTATACTCATGCTTGTAATAGTTAGGACAGTTCAGTTCATAAAACATTTGTAGGCTACCATAGCTCCTCCTGATGTAACAAAATGTACTGGGTACCATTCCCCTTCAGCTGTGTGCGGTCATGTAAAGTGGATGCTTACTACCGTGGTTGCAGACTTTTTTCACCAGAGGAGAAGGACAGAAGGAAGGGAGGTATTGTTTTTGAGGCTGGACCTGCTACATGAGCTCTATCATAGGTAGGTACTAGGCTAGTGGCCCTAGGGCCTGTATAAGCCTAGCCAGTATGGTAAGTCCATAATTTTCTGTCTATAAGAAAAGGTCCATGTTTGGTAACAGCTGGCCAGGTTCCCAAGGTAATTCTCTTGGGTGGTCTCCTTTATGAGAACATACCCCTTATAACAGTGGCTCCAAAGGAACACCTGAAGCTGCATGTTGCATCCGGGATATAATGCCTTATGAAGCTGTTGATAGAAGATCAGGTAGCTGCTCCACAAATATTATCCGTATTGCATTTCAGGGAAAAAAAGTTAGGGATATACCAACTGCCATAGTCAAGTGAGTCTTGGTAGTAAAAGAAAGAGGCTTAAATGTATTTGGAGTGACAAAACTGAATGCAGTGAGTCAGCCATTTCTCTAGGGTTACTTTTGAAACTTTGCAACCTAGTCTTTTGTTCACTGAGACAAAAAAATATGGCTCATTTCTAACAGACATGCTCTAGTCAGCACAGAATTTCAAGTGAGGATGCACCAGTGTATAACAATGAAGGTGTTACAGTACTGAGAAAAGAACACAAAAGATGTGAGCATTCAGATTCCATGGTGACTTGAGGAATAAAGGAAGGATTAGTGCCGAGGGAAGCACTGTCTTGTGGAAGATTAAAGAGGCTCAACTGATAGGGCCTCAAAATTCAGAAACCTCCTAGATGAGATAATGGCAACCAGGAAAAGTGTCTTCCAGGAAAGGAATTTTAACTCCTTAGATGTTGCAGGCAAAAAGAGGGCAAGGTTATTTTTTATTTTATTTACAGTGACTTTGTTAATCAGATGGGTGACTTGGTCTAAGCACCCTTTTCAGCCTTGATCCAAACCTATGGACAAATGCAGTAAAATAAGTAATTTAAAATATAGTGCAAAAGTATAAAAACAAAAGTTAATAAAACATCTATTCAAACTAATAAATAGAACAGAAGAAAAGCATACCCAACAAAATAGCCGTGCACATAGACAGCAGACAGAAAATGTATGCATTGGGTATAACTGTGTATGTTTATTGTAGTCACTGTTGTAGTACTGATTCTTGGGACTTCCTACCATGCAAAAGCCCTCAGCCTGAATACCACAGTCATTCACCATCCCCCACCTTGTGTATGTCCACTATGGACTAATGTCTGGACATTGGGGTATAAAGAAGACATTATCCAATGCCATCTTTAGTTATTTCTTGCAGTTTAGTTCAAAGTTCCACAACACATTTCGTGACATTCTCAGTCATTCAGCTTGATTTGCCAGAGCATTAAGAAGGTTTTCTTCCTTTTTGTTAATGTTCATGTTCGAGAAAGTTAACAGTTGCATTTCTTATGGGTAGACGATTCCCCACAAAGATTTCCATTTGTACTTCCTTTTTTCCTTAGGCCCACAGCATGAAGTTTCTAACTGTCAGTTCTGCGATAGGTTTACGTCTAAAACTACTAAACACAGGGCTGAGTCCCTTAAGCAGCATATGGATTCCAGCAGGACAGGGCTTCCACAAGTTCCCAAGCCAATGTCCCCAAGAAGTGTAAGGATAAGCATTCAAAGCAGAATTGTGTCTGAACCCTTAACAAAATTGATGTTGATGCAAGTGAGGTGTCTTTGCAGCCCCCGATCCAACACCTGTTAGACCTGAGTTCTGTGGCATGACTCTTCTGGTGGCCACCACAACTCAGGCCTGCCCCCCAATGTCTGACACCAGGCCGATGTCACTTGGGTTCAAAGCTAGTGAGCATGAAATGGCTGATGAGGTCTGAATACTGGTGACTGATGGTGGGGGATGGTATCCTCTGGGGGTATTGTAAAGGAGGATATCCCTGGGAGCCAGATATAGGGCACTGCCACTCACCTGTGACCTGAAACCTTTACTTCACCTAAGTCGCAAGTACCCAAACCCAAGAGCACTTATGTTTGCCTTAGCCCTTGCTGTCTCTGCCCACTGCCTTGTCAACCCAGGTCTCTGCACAATAATTGGTCAGGCTGAACCAGGACTTCCTAGACTTCCTGAGGACCAGAAAACCTAGTATGCAAAACAACCCTGTGCCAGAAACAAGCCTGTCAAAAGAAAAAGAAACATTCACCCCAGGGAGCTTCTGATTCCTCAGATTCAGAAGCTGAGGAGGAGTTACCTTATATATAATAGCTTTCTCCCTCTGACTTGTGAAGACTCTAATTCAGATGGCACCCTATCCTCAGCTTCAGTTTCTGAGGAATTATCATTTGGAGACGCACTTCATAGAATGAAGGAAGCCTTCAGCCAAGGATCTAAGGAATTCTCTAAGGCTCAAACTCACTACAGAGAGCCGTTCTCTCATAAAAACATCCAAGGCCAACTTTGAGAGAAAAATCGCTAAGGACACTAAAGATAACCACAAAGCCTTCTTCAGCTATGTTAGAAACCTGGGCGGAAACCCTCAGATATGCTCAGAGTTAGTTCACAACAACAAAAAATACACTGAACCCACAGATATTGCCAACATTCTGTCTGACAGGTTCAGTGCAAATTTCTCCCCTCCCTCACCCCCAAAAGAAGAAATACTTATCCCAGCTGAATGTAATCTCCCTGTCATCTCAAATGTCCAAGTGAGAAATGCCCTCAACAAAGCTAAAAACACAGCATCAATGGGACCCGACGGTATCCCGGGTTGCGAGCTATGTGAACTCCAAGAGGAGCTAAACCCGCACATAAAAATGCTATTTGACCTTAGCCTTACTACAGGATATGTACCTGAATACTGGCGTACAGCAACAGTGGTCCCACTCCACAAAGGGGGTACCTCTACAGACCCTGGGAACTACCACCCCATAAGCTTAACCAGCCTGGTCTGCAAAGCTATGGAAAGAATCATTATGGAACTCATAAAGAGAGACATAGGGGACCTACAGACACTTGACCCCACCCAGTTCGGCTTTGTAAAGGGCAGATCCTGCCTTTTGAACCTGGTTGACTTTTTCGAAGCAGTCACTAGAGCCATTGATGAGGGCAAAGCAGTCCATACAGCCTACCTGGACTTGGCTAAGGCCTTCGACACAATACCCCACTCAGGCATCATAAATAAGCTCACCAGCTTAAACGTAAACCCTTATGTCACTAGATGGGTTGCAAACTGGTTAAAGGACAGAACCCATAAAGTTAAAATCGCTGGAGCAATGTCAGACTCAAAGCCAGTCACAAGTGGTGTCCCACAGGGATCTGTCCTGGGACCCCTCTTGTTCGGCATTTATTTCTCAGATGTTAAAGCAAACATGGGAGGGTTGTGGCTGACAAGGTTCGCAGATGACTGCAAACTAGGCACCATAGTCGATACACCAGCGGACACATACATCCTACAAAAAGGCCTCACAGAAACGGGCAACTGGTGCCAGAGTCACGGCCTTAAACTAAATGCCAAAAAATGTATAGTCATCCCCTTTGGGAAAAACAAAGTACCCACAAATTATCACATAGACAGCAACCCACTGAGTATGGAAAAAGTAATCGGAGACCTAGGGACCCAAGTTGACAGCGACCTCTCATTTGACACCCACGTTGCCAAAGTGGTTAGAAAAACATTCTACCTTGCACACCTCATCATGAAGGGATTCACATCCAGATCCAAGGATGTCATTGTATCCCTATACTCCTCCCTCATCAGACCCATGATTGAGTACATTGCCCCTTTTGGTATGTACTTCACCCGGCATTTGCAACAGCTGGAGAGACCACAGAAGTACCTCACCAAGAGGATCAAGGGTCTCCAACATATGTCTTATTCTGCCAGACTAAAGAAACTCCAGCTCTATTCAGTAGCATACCGCCTGCTCAGAGGTGATCTCTGCCTGACGTACAAGGCCACATCCAATCAGGACCTGATGGACATGCTCCACCTCAAAAAATCCAAATCCATCAGGACCACGAGAGCTAAAGACTTAAAATAAGGCAGCCTGTGGAGTAAAAACCCAGATAACAAAGTCAGTGGCTAACTAAAAAATGTTCCAGACCTGTGGGATTCAAGGATCTTGCCTTACTTAGGGAAAAGTTGTGACTAGTCTTAGCATCTCCTTTCCCCTCCCATAGATCCTACCCCAGCCCCCAAGCCCCCTCCACCTGACAGGAACACTATCCACCTCCTCCTCCTGCCATCTTTGGGAAATCATAACACAAGACTAATGGGTCTTGCAGATTACAAGGAAAGGACTATAACATCCAGTTCTGAAAAAAAATCCATGTCTAGAGCTTCCCTTCCCATCAAAACCACTAGAAAAACTTATTCTATCCATTCTGAAAGCGATATTATCAGGGAGTCCATTAACAGAGTGCCCCCAAAAGAAGAGGGCACATGATTTTACTCTAGCCTTTTTCTTATTCCCAGAAAAGTAGGTACCTGGAGGTCTATCCTAGCTCTCTCAAGACTAAATAATTTTCTATCGGTACAAAAATTAAGATGCTAACCTTTCAAAGATTACTGTCCCTTATCTTCTCAGGGGCATGGACGGTGACACTGGCTTTATAGGCTGCCTACCTGTATGTTCCTCTGACTCAGGAACACAGAAAATACTTAAGATTTCAGGCAGGGAAATTGCATTACCAGTTTTGTGTCTTAACATTTGACTTATCTACTGCTCCCAGAGCTTTCACCAAATGTCTGTCACCAATCATTGGCTTTTGCAGGACATATTTGATTACTGACAAAGTCCGTTTGGGTAGATGCTACTCTTCAGTGGAGAACAGTTTTAAGAACAGTAATTTTACAATCTTCAGAAATAATACAAAAACATATACAGTTTAAAGAATTGTACCACATTAGACATTATGTAAAAACATTGGTTAAGAATAGATGCAACTTGACAGTGATTTAATATTTAGAGAAATTTTTGCCAGTTTATAAAGAAATTAAAGGTAAGTTAGTATAATGCAAACAGGAATTACAATATGAAATGAGAGAAAAAACAGGGTTATGGCATATTAGAAAGAGACGGGAAAGAAATTGAAGCAAAGAAGTGAGTGGGGAAGGGAGAGTAAGAAAGTATAATTTATTTATTTTACATTTGTTGACCGGGCTAGTCCAGCTGGATATATGTCCATTTTCAGTGGAGGGAGAAAAGCTCCACAATACAATAACCAAATAGGACAAACAAAATATATCAAGTAGACATTGGTACATTACAAAACTTTATGTTATATTACATAACTAGGATTTTATATTCTGTATACCAGTAGGAACAGAAGACTGATGTAAAAAATGAGCTTGATACAATAGTAGTTTGAATTAATAATGGAAGTTATAACTTAGATACTGCAGATACTAAGGTATGAATAGGTACATTTAGAGGATATAATTTATCCTGGGGTTGAGCAAGAACAGGGACAGATTTTGGCTAGTCTTTTGGAATGGTTTTAAAGGACTGGAGGGAGGGTATCAACTCGATGGATACAGGTAAGGAGTTCCAGGACTTAACAATGTGGTATGAGTACAGATCATGCCAAACAGATTTGGTAGGTTTGTGGTCAAAGAGGAGTTTCTGGTCACTGGATTGTAATGACCGACTGGGAACATAGTTATGTAGAATGGTATTTAGTACTGGACAAGAAGATGGATCCTGGGTAAATGTATAGGTAGAAATAAGCTATGTATATGTTAGTTGATGGCATATTTCTAACTAATTTAGGCTTTTTAATGCTACACAGTAGTGGGTTATGAAAGGATTATTTGCTGAAAATGCGGCCACTTTATTATAGTGTTCTTCAGGTTTTGGTTTATGTGATTTGTTAGTAAGGCTGGGAGTCCCATAAAATAATGAAGTTAGGGATAAAAGCTTGATGGAAGACATGGAAATAAAGTGGTAGTGGGTAACAGAAAATTATAGAATAAAAGTAGAGAGAAAGGAAGTGCACTGAGAGATGATAATACAGGCAAGATGCAAACAGCAGTATGGAATGGGGATCTAAGATTTGCAGTTTTCCTGTATAAAGTACACATCTAGGTCTGTCAGAAAAGGTGCCTTTAAGGGCAGCTTTGTAGACCTCAAAAAAGCCAAAAAAAAACAAAGATTATGCTTCCTGGTAAAAGTTAGATACTGCTACTAGGTGGACTTTAACAGAAGAATGAATTAGTGCAGAATTAAAAAAAAATGAGGTAGATATTCTGACTTAGATGGAATTGGAGCCATGTAGAAAGATCCAGGCCTTTTATCGTGGTCCAGATGGAGAAACAAATTGACTGTCTTTGTATTTCTTGCATGTTTGTGAAGAAGAAATTAAAAGCAGCACTCAAGTAGGGAAGGATGGATTGTTAGCCACTAACAGAGGTTGAAAAAAAACAGTCTGTTTAAATGAAGGAGAGTGAACGTCCAAGTTCAGCTTTGGGTGAGACAGGAGGGCTCTAAGAAAATGCAATGTCAGCATCTGCTACAGTAAATAAGTAAAACAGAAGCAGGAGAAGTCATACCTATTGACATATATGTGTGTGTGTGTGTGTGTGTGTGTGTGTGTGTGTGTGTGTGTGTGTGTGTATATATATATATATATATATATATATATATATATATATATATATATATATATATATATATATATATATATATCTATTTATATATATATATATATGTGTATATATATATATATATATATAAATCATAGAGCAAAATCGCCATTTCTGGATGAGAACATCCATAGGGCATTGTTTCTCTGTGGACAGATTATGAATAAAAGCCTGCGACATTATGCAATGGGGAGTCATATGGTCACAACAGGGCTTGCCCAACTAACGGTATCTCGATTGTGCCACCAAGGAAGTGAAGGATGATTTGCGGAGCATTAGCAGGCAATTGCTGAGCCAGTCTTCAAGTGGATTGGCTTCACCTGGTTGACTGGCTGTTAGAAAATGTCTGGATGTCATGGCCATTTCCAAAACATTGATTGCTTCTTAGCACAGAGATAAAGGACAGGTTCCTCTTCATTTGTTGATATACCACACCACTACCATACTATTAAAATTTACGGCTATCCGACCCTGTGGACGGGACCTATGAAAGGCCTGAAAGGTAATGAGGCTTGCCATCATCTCTGCTATACTGATGTGTAGATTTGCCTTTGTGGGAATCCACGCACCCTGAACAGTTTGTCAATGTATTACCTCCTATCTGAGGATAGAAGTGTTCATGTCGACTGCCACCAAAATAATGAGTATTTGGATGGGGCTTCCCTCCAAAATGTTGTACAGCAGCATTCACCATCATAGGTGGCTTTCTGCAAGCTGTCAAAATCTGCAGCTACTGGGACGTGGGATTCTATAGCTGAGACCATTAAACAGTTGTTGTCTGATGTAGCACCTCATGTGGACCTTGGTATTGGGTACCATGGTAATGGCAGCTCCCATCAAAACCCATCATTTTGAGGCAAGGATGGACAAATATCAGATGGTAATCTAGACTGCAGCTGATAAAAGTAAATGGCTGGGATTGATTTAATTGGAATTTTTCTAGGTTTATAGTCATTCACAGAGTGCGAGAACGAAACGTTTTCCAGACTCCAAAGTGAAAACTAGGTCTCAAAGAAACAGAGCAGCTAGGAAACGCTTGTCAAGATGGGACATTTTGGTTCTTTGCAGACTTTGGCTGACTGCCACAACAAATATGCATTTGGTGAACACTTTGGTATCTGTAAAATACATGTGTCATAATCTCATAATCACGGTCTCATATCCAAAATCAAAGAAACCTCCTGGACTCCTATGTATGAGAGTAGGCAACCTGGAAATCAAAGATCACATCCAGTCTCCTTTGGATATCCATAGAAGAGTGTACAGCATTGTGAATGTCGAAAAAGATTCATTGTTGGCTAAAGGTGTTTAGGTACCATAAATGTAGTACAGACCTCAGGGTCTTTGTTTGACACTAAAAATAATATGGAGTATTATTCTGAGCCCTTTTTGGTCTCGAGTGATCTCCCACATGTCTCCTTTTTTTCTAGAAGGATGATCACTTCTCTTCTTACTCTGGATTTTCAATAAGATGGGATGTGAAGCAAGGGTAGTCATTGGGACATGGCCAATTGAGAAAGAGAATTTTGTATCCTTTGGATATGAACTTGTGAATCTACCTCACCTTTGTGAGCTTGTCAGTCTAATAGGTGGAGGGACAGATGGCCTCCAGCTATTGCAAGACTTCAGTGTTGTTGCTGCTTCCCCACCCATAGGTGGACCACAACCACCTGGTAACTGCTGAGGACACTTTTCTTTGGAAGCATGACCCTTGTTGACATTACCCTGGTCATTTGGGTTTCACCTATGATGTTGTTTATTCTTTTGCTGGACATCACACCTAAACTACATTTTGCACAGGTTCCTCTTTGTCCTAGAATGGGACTGTTCAAATAGCCTGAATTAGACAACAGCAAAGAGGGTTTCCCTCCTTTGTGTTTTCAAGGTGTGCCTTAACTCGAGGGACAGATATCAAAAGACCCTAAAAAGGGGAGGTCATGAATTTCACTTTTGTGCATTTGGCAAACTCCAGAAGTAAGAGCCACAAGTGGTGGTCTGTGGCAATGCTGGATCCCGTGACACTGGCCAAGCCATCTGCATCATTAAACATGGCCCTCTTCATCAGGTTTGAAATGCTTTTAAGTGCATCTGCTGTGACTAAGGTGTTCAGTGTAGAGATTTCTGACCAAAAGGTCCATTCTCTAGGGGCTAGGGAATCCAATCTGCTTTTCTGGGCACTGGAACTACTGTATTAGGGCTTTCCCAGGCTGCATTGGTGGTTACCCTTAGTGTATCTGTCACCTGATGAGCTGCCCATGTGGACTGTTGGATACACCAAAATACTTTGGATGTATTCGTTGTGGGGGGGGGGGCATGGGTTCATTGGACATCTCCTTCCTTGTCTTCTCATGTATAAGATTAATACTAGTATGGGTTATTCGGGAGGATGTTGATGAATCCCTATTCTTAACCGAAATTTGGGTAGATGGCTCTCTGGGGGAGTCAATTTGCTTTCTGTTGAATGTTTCCCTTCCTTAGTATCTTCACTGGGAAGAAACTAAAGAGTAGGGACATAGGTGTTGAAGGCTTCTAAAGGCACTGGGCCTCTTTGTACCGCTACATGACAGATAGTAGGGAGGGCAAAGACTGACATGCAGACAAAGCTATTACTGGTATCAGTGGAACAAATGATGCTGTGGAGTCCATTACAAGGATGTTTGCAAGACTGGTACTGAGCTTGATATAGAGTTTTCTTTCTTACACAGAGCACTACAGCACTCCAGTTTTGTATTCGTTCTTCTGAGAGAGCAAAAAAAAAGCTGTCATCTTTTAACACTTTGTTAGACTACTTCCTTCAGTTTACTACCACACTTAGGGCACTACAGAGTCAATTTATACCACAAATGCAATACTGGCATTTAAATGCCAGTACATATTAAAGAGCAATTGGGAACTGCCAGTTGTGGCTCCCAAAACTTTGTACTCAGGGCAGCAGCCCCAGTCGCTCACCCTAGCTACAAAACTGGATGAGATATATGTGGGTAAGAAGAGATGTAGTTAGAGCAGCAAAATGCACGTGGGAAGATCTGGAGCAGAAGCAAATGAAAACATAGTTTGTGATCCACTTGGACTGGACTTGGATGATAAGATTCAGGCACTGAAAAATGTTTATAGTCCCATTGGTTCTATATGTCAAGTTTTTTTTTTTTTTCTTTAGCCCAGAGGAGAGGTTTTGGGAAAGGATGAATAGAAGAGAAAGTATCCATTTGGAAAGGAAAAAGGCACAGGTAAAGCCCTGGACAGTACAGATAAGGCCAGTTGGTGCTGATTTCCAGTAGAAATCACACAGGAGGAAAATGGAAACCTGGAAACAACTGAACGAGGTTGTCCAAAAAGCCAAGATTCTGGGAACAGAATAATGGATGCAAACATAACACTACTGTGGGGAGTCTCAGAAGAGATTTTGTCTGTCAAAATGGGAATCTATACCCTATCAAGGCCTAATAGCAGATTGCAGAAAAAAAGTCAAGAAGATGAGGAGATTCTGGCATTCAAGAAGCTCTTGACAGACCCAAGAACCCATCTGACTAACCTTAAGAAGATAGTAGGAATGAGGTACACTTCATTGCATGATAATCATAAGGGAGAAACAAAGGCAATGAGAAGGGAATGGAAGGCCAAATTAGGAAAACAAATCCCCACTAAGCAGGGGGCCGGCCAGTATATGCAAGGCTCTAAGGTATGTGAGTGCATCAAGTTGCTTTGGAATTTTCATTTGGAAATACCTTTATAAATAGTTCTACGACCATAGTACGCTGCGCAAGATGTTTCCCAGGGTTAGCAGGAACCATTAAAGATGTAGCCTGGAAGAAACAGATAACTGGATTCATATTTTTAGGACTGTACCAAGTTAACTCAATCAAGCCTGAAATGCCTTTGCTGTATACTTCCATTTCACCCCAGTACCTCCCAGACTTTTTGGAGCCTTCTTTAACTTAGTGAGTTATCAGCTAATAATAGGCAGTATGAGAAAAGTTATTAACAAAATGACACTAGGATTGTTAGTCTATGATGTTCTGCGGTTGAAAAATGATTTTTTTGCCACCTATTCATATGTTCATGTTTATGTTCCTATTTTCATAACCGAGAGACCTACATTTTATTAAGGTGTAAGGTGTGAAACACCAATGCTGGTTTATATTACATTATACTGGAAAAATTGCTAGTTGTTTGTAATTATGAAAATAAGCAATATTTCCATATGAACTTAATACTTCAAAAAACAAGTCGCTTACAAATTGTTGCCATGACATTAGGTGAAATCTTAGATGCTGTTGAAGAAAACCGTCTTTAATATTTGCACTGTAAGTTGCACATCTTGAGAAATATTCAGTATTATTTGTAATACTCATTTTATAATTAAACGTGTTTTCATATTTCTGTAAATATCTCAATAAACATGCACTTATAGAGGAATTTCTTGTTATGTGAGAGCTTATGTCTGGTTAACAAAAAATGTTCTTACAATAGATGTCTAGGTTGTATAGTTTTCAAGATAAGATACTTTTGCACAATTATATAGTGTCACTGTAGGGCTACCACATCTCCTGTTGCCAAAGTGGGACTTTTGTATGAAAATGTGAGATTTTGTAGGACAAACCACAACTATAACCAGTGCAAAGAACTGGACTTCAGTTTACTGCTAAAATAAAAGCTAATTTTTTTTAGAATTTGATTTATTTATGCTGTTTCATATAATATTTACGTGTTCTAAAGACACAATAATGGATTTATGCATGTTTGTTTGTGTCTTTTCAGCTTTTCTCAGTTAGGGGTCGCCACAGCGGAACTTCGGTCTGCTAATGATTGGCAGTTGATTTTTACGTGCCGAGTTGCCAGCCCTGATGCACAACCTTCAACAAAGGTATGCCCATTCACGCATGTCTCCACGCAGAAGATGCTCTAGCTGAGAATAGAACGGGACAGCGTCTTACAGTGAGGCAACAATGCTACCGCAGCACCACCACCGCAGTCTTAATGGATTTATACATATATTGAAGGAAATGTAGAAACATTTCCGTCCTAAAATTTTCATTCTCAGCAATTTCTTGCAGGATCAGTAAAGTATTTCTGATTCTGATATTTGACATTTTTGATGTTTTTTCACAGGACGCAACTGCCCATGCAGTGGCTATCCTGCATAAAGTGGGACATGTGATAACCCTGTGTTACTGACATTACTGAAGATACGCAGCACACATTGGAAATCTGTTCTCTAAAATAATGCTGGTCAGTGCTGCAATATAGCAAAAGCGATGTCTTTCGGCTTTTCTCCAGTTATGGGTCGGCACAGCAGAACTGCAGTGGATTTTTATGGTGCCAAGTTGCCAGACCGATGCCCAACCTTCAAAGATGGCACACCCATTCATGCACGCACCCACCTGCATGACTTTAAACGTCACTCCATCACGGCGAGGACATGCAGACTCCACACAGAAGGCGCTTCAGCCAAGAATCAAACGGGAGAACCTCTTGCTGTGAGGCGACAGTCCTAACCGCTGTACCACCATGCTGCAATATAACCACTCCTTAATACTGTACTACCTGTCATTATGTCTAGATCAAAACTTCTCTTTTCCATGCAAGAGTTACATTCTCACTTTGTTATAGGGGGATATTAAAAATGAGGGTCCATCTGTCTTTTGACTATATTACTGAGATTATACAACATTATATTCTTTAATCAAATGTCAATAAGTGCACAAATAAATAATAAATGTACTTGAGACCACGAAGCTATGCTCTAATACACATGCTATTCCTCATCATACTACGTCGTGCCATAAATACATAATAAATGTACTTGAGATAGTGCAGCTGTGCTCTAATACACATGCTATTCCTGATCATACTGTGTTGTGCCATAAATAAATAATAAATGTACTTGAGGCAGTGCAGCTGTGCTCTAATACAAATGCTATTCCTGATCGTCCTATGTCTTGCCATAACTACATAATAAATGTACTTGAGACAGTGCAGCTGTGCTCTACTACACATGCTATTCCTAATCATACTATGTCGTGCCATAAATACGTAATAAATCAACTTGAGACAGTGAAGCTGTGCTCTAATACAAATGCTATTCCTGATCTTACTCTGTTGTGCCATAAATACATAATAAATGTACTTGAGACAGTGCAGCTGTGCTCTAATACACATGCTGTTCCTGATCATACTGTGTTGTTCCATAAATACGTAATAAATTTACTTGAGACAGTGCAGCTGTGCTCTAATACACATGCTATTCCTGATCATACTGCGTTGTGCCATAAATACATAATAAATGTACTTGAGGCAGTGCAGCTCTGCTCTAATACACATGCTATTCCTGATCGCACTGTGTCATGCCATAAATACGTAATAAATGTACTTGAGACAGTGCAGCTGTGCTCTATTACACATGGTATTCCTGATAATATTATGTCACCCATAAATACATAATAAATGTACTTGAGACAGTGCAGCTGTGCTCTAATACACATGCTATTCCTGATCATACTATGTCATTCCATAAATACATAATAAATGTACTTCGGACCATGCAGCTGTGCTCTAATACACATGCTATTCCTGATCTTACTATGTCGTGCCATAAATACATAATAAATGTACTTGAGACAGTGCAGCTGTGCTCCAATACACATACTATTCCTGATCATACTGTGTTGTGCCATGAATAAATAATAAATGTACTTGAGACAGTGCAGCTGTGCTCTAATACACTTGCTATTCCTGATCATCCTATGTCGTGCCATAAATACATAATAAATGTACTTGAGACAGTGCAGCTGTGCTCTAATACACATGCTATTCCTAATCATACTATGGCATGCCATCAATAAATAATAAATGTACTTGAGGCAGTGCAGCTGTGCTCTAATACACATGCTATTCCTGATCATATTATGTCGTGCCATAAATACGTAATAAATGTACTTGAGACAGTGCAGCTGTGCTCTAATACACATGCTATTCCTGATCATACTATGTCATGCCATAAATACATAATAAATGTACTTGAGACAGTGCAGCTGTGCTCTAACAAACATACTGTTCCTGATCATACTATGTCGTGCCATAAATAAATAATAAATGTACTTCAGACTGTGCAGCTGTGCTCTAATACACATGCTATTCCTGATCATACTATGTTGTGCCATAAATACATAATAAATGTACTTGAGACAGTGCAGCTGTGCTCTAATACACATGCTATTCTTGATCATACTGTGTCGTGCCATAAATACATAATAAATATACTTGAGACAGTGCAGCTGTGCTCTAATACACATGCTATTACTGATCATATTATGTCATGCCATAAATACATAATAAATGTAGTTGAGACAGTGCAGCTGTGCTCTAATACACATGCTATTCCTGATCATACTATGTCTTGCCATAAATCCATAATAAATGTACTTGAGACAGTGCAGCTGTGCTCTAATACACATGCTATTCCTGATCATACTATGTCGTGCCACAAATACATAATAAATGTACTTGAGACAGTGCAGCTGTGCTGTAATACACATGCTATTCCTGATCATACTGTGTTGTGCCATAAATACATAACAAATGTACTTGAGACAGTGCAGCTGTGCTCTAATACACATGCTATTCCTGATCATACTATGTTGTGCCATAAATAAATAATAAATGCACTTGAGACAGTGCATTTGTGCTCTAATACACATGCTATTCCTGATCATACTATGTCGTGCCATAAATACATAATAAATGTACTTGAGACAGTGTAGCTGTGCTCTAATACACATGCTATTCCTGATCATACTGTGTCGTGCTATAAATAAATAATAAATGTACTTGAGACAGTGCAGCTGTGCTGTAATACACATGCTATTCCTGATCATACTATGTCGTGCCATTAATACATAATAAATGTACATGAGACAGTGCTCTAATACACATGCTATTCCTGATCATACTATGTCATGCCGTAAATAAATGATAAATGTACTTGAGACAGTGCAGCTGTGCTCTGATACACATGCTATTACTGATCATAATGTGTCATGCCATAAATACATAATAAATGTAGTGAGACAGTGCATCTGTGCTCTATTACACATGCTATTCCTGATCATACTGTGTCATGCCACAAATACATAATAAATAAACTTGAGACAGTGCAGCTATGCTCTACTACACATGCTATTCCTGATCATACTATGTCGTGCTATGAATAAATAATAAATGTACTTGAGACCATGCAGCTGTGCTCTAATAATCATGCTATTCCTGATCATACTATGTTGTGCCGTAAATAAATAATAAATGTACTTCAGACAGAGCAGCTGTGCTCTAATACACATGCTATTCCTGATCATACTCTGTCGTGCCATAAATACATAATAAATGTACTTGTGACAGTGTAGCTGTGCTCTAATACACATGCTATTCCTGATCATACTGTGTCGTGCCATAAATATGTAACAAATGTACTTGAGACAGTGCAGCTGTGCTCTAATACACATACTATTCCTAATCATACTGTGTCGTGCCATAAATACGTAATAAATGTACTTGAGACAGTGCAAATGTGCTCTAATACACATGGTATTCCTGATAATATTATGTCGTGCCATAAATACATAATAAATGTACTTGAGACAGTGCAGCTGTGCTCCAACATACATGCTGTTCCTGATCATACTATGTCATGCCATAAATAAATAATAAATGTACTTCAGACCATGCAGCTGTGCTCTAATATACATGCTATTCCTGATCTTACTATGTCGTGCCATAAATACATAATAAATGTACTTGAGACAGTGCAGCTGTGCTCTAATACACATGCTATTCCTGATAATACTGTTGTGCCATAAAAACATAATAAATGTACTTGAGGCAGTGCAGCTGTGCTCTAATACACATGCTATTCCTGATCAAACTGTCATGCCATAAATAAATAATAAATGTACTTGAGACAGTGCAGCTGTGCTCTAATACACATGCTATTCCTGATCATACTATGTTGCACCATAAATACATAATAAATCAACTTGAGACAGTGCAGCTGTGCTCTAATACAAATGCTATTCCTGATCATACTGTGTTGTGCAATAAATACGTAATAAATGTACTTCAGACAGTGCAGCTGTGCTCTAATACACATGCTATTCCTGATCATACTGTGTTGTGCCATAAATACTTAATAAATGTACTTGAGACAGTGCAGCTGTGCTCTAATACACATGCTATTCCTGATCATACTGTGTTGTGCCATAAATACATAATAAATGTACTTCAGGCCATGCAGCTCTGCTCTAATACACATGCTATTCATGATCATACTGTGTCGTGCCACAAATACGTAATAAATGTACTTGAGACAGTGCAGCTGTGCTCTAATACACATGCTATTCCTGATCACACTGTGTCGTGCTATAAATAAATAATAAATGTACTTGAGACAGTGCAGCTGTGCTCTAATACACATGCGATTGCTGACCATACTATGTCGTGCCGTAAATAAATAATAAATGTACTTGAGACAGTGCAGATGTGCTCTAATACACATGCTATTCCTGATCATACTGTGTCGTGCCGTAAATACATAATAAATATACTTGAGACAGTGCAGATGTGCTCTAATACACATGCTATTCCTGATCATACTGTGTCGTGCCGTAAATACATAATAAATATACTTGAGACAGTGCAGCTGTGCTCTAATATACATGCTATTCCTGATCATACTACGTCGTGCCATAAATAAATAATAAATGTACTTGAGACAGTGCAGCTCTGCTCTAATACACATGCTATTCCTGATCATACTACGTTGTGCTATAAATAAATAATAAATGTACTTGAGACCTTGCAGCTGTGCTCTAATACACATCCTATTCCTGATCATACTATGTCGTGCCATAAACACATAATAAATGTACTCGAGACAGTGTAGCTATGCTCTAATACACATGCTATTCTTGATCATGCTGTGTCGTGCCATAAATAAATATATAAATGTACTTGAGATAGTGCAGCTGTGCTCTAATACACATGCTTTTCTGATCATACTATGTCTTGCCATAAATACATAATATATGTACTTGAGACAGTGCAGCTGTGCTCTAACACACATGCTATTCCTGATCATACTATGTTGTGCCATAAATAAATAATAAATGTAATTGAGACAGTGCAGCTGTGCTCTAATACACATGCTATTATTGATCATACTATGGCCTGCCATAAATAAAAAATAAATGTACTTGAGACAGTGCAGCTGTGCTGTAATACACATGCTATTCCTAATCATACTATGTTGTATCATAAATACTTAATAAATGTACTTGAGACAGTGCAGCTGTGCTATAACATACATGCTTTTCCTGATCATACTGTGTCGTACCATCAGTACGTAATAAATGTACTTCAGACAGTGCAGCTGTGCTCTAATACACATGCGATTCCTGACCATACTATGTTGTGCCATAAATACATAATAAATGTACTTGAGACAGTGCAGCTGTAATCTAATACACATGCTACTCCTAACCATACTGTGTCATGCTATCAATACATAATACATGTACTTGAGACAGTGCAGCTCTTCTCTAATACACATGCTATTCCTGATCATATTATGTTCTGCCGTGAATAAATAATAAATGTACTTGAAATACTTGCCAATAAATTTAAATTATCTACTTGAATGCTAATAAATGTATTGAATCAGCTGTCTAAATAAATAATTTTCCCTTGACATCAGCGTGCTTTAATAAATGTATTGGACATCACTGTGCCTAATAAATTATTATATACTATGCGCTTTAATAAATGTATTTGAAAATGCT
>NC_056733.1:118365904-118479065 GCF_019279795.1 Protopterus annectens | reverse complement strand
TAAATAATAAATATACTTGAGACAGTGCAGCTGTGCTCTAATACACATGCTATTCCTGATCATACTATGTCGTGCCATAAATAAATAATAAATGTACTTGAGACAGTGCAGCTGTGCTCTAATACACATGCTATTCCTGATCATACTATTTTGTGCCATAAATACATAATAAATGTACTTGAGACAGTGCAGCTGTGCTCTAATACACATGCTATTCCTGATCATACTATGTCATGCCATAAATAAATAATAAATGTACTTGAGACAGTGCAGCTGTGCTCTAATACACATGCTATTCCTGATCATACTATGTTGTGCCATAAATACATAATAAATGTACTTGAGACAGTGCAGCTGTGCTCTAATACACATGCTATTCCTGATCATACTATGTCGTGCCATAAATAAATAATAAATGTACTTGAGACAGTGCAGCTGTGCTCTAATACACATGCTATTCCTGATCATACTATGTCATGCCATAAATAAATAATAAATGTACTTGAGACAGTGCAGCTGTGCTCTAATACACATGCTATTCCTGATCATACTATGTCATGCCATAAATACATAATAAATGTACTTGAGACAGTGCAGCTGTGCTCTAATACACATGCTATTCCTGATCATACTATGTTGTGCCATAAATAAATAATAAATGTACTTGAGACAGTGCAGCTGTGCTCTAATACACATGCTATTCCTGATCATACTGTGTCGTGCCATAAATAAATAATAAATGTACTTGAGACAGTGCAGCTGTGCTCTAATACACATGCTATTCCTGATCATACTATGTTGTGCCATAAATACATAATAAATGTACTTGAGACAGTGCAGCTGTGCTCTAATACACATGCTATTCCTGATCATACTATGCCGTGCCATAAATAAATAATAAATGTACTTGAGACAGTGCAGCTGTGCTCTAATACACATGCTATTCCTGATCATACTATGTCATGCCATAAATACATAATAAATGTACTTGAGACAGTGCAGCTGTGCTCTAATACACATGCTATTCCTGATCATACTATGTTGTGCCATAAATAAATAATAAATGTACTTGAGACAGTGCAGCTGTGCTCTAATACACATGCTATTCCTGATCATACTATGTTGTGCCATAAATACATAATAAATGTACTTGAGACAGTGCAGCTGTGCTCTAATACACATGCTATTCCTGATCATACTATGTCATGCCATAAATAAATAATAAATGTACTTGAGACAGTGCAGCTGTGCTCTAATACACATGCTATTCCTGATCATACTACATCGTGCCATAAATAAATAATAAATGTACTTGAGACAGTGCAGCTGTGCTCTAATACACATGCTATTCCTGATCATACTATGTTGTGCCATAAATACATAATAAATGTACTTGAGACAGTGCAGCTGTGCTCTAATACACATGCTATTCCTGATCATACTATGTCGTGCCATAAATAAATAATAAATGTACTTGAGACAGTGCAGCTGTGCTCTAATACACATGCTATTCCTGATCATACTATGTTGTGCCATAAATAAATAATAAATGTACTTGAGACAGTGCAGCTGTGCTCTAATACACATGCTATTCCTGATCATACTATGTCGTGCCATAAATAAATAATAAATGTACTTGAGACAGTGCAGCTGTGCTCTAATACACATGCTATTCCTGATCATACTATGTCATGCCATAAATACATAATAAATGTACTTGAGACAGTGCAGCTGTGCTCTAATACACATGCTATTCCTGATCATACTATGTTGTGCCATAAATACATAATAAATGTACTTGAGACAGTGCAGCTGTGCTCTAATACACATGCTATTCCTGATCATACTGTGTTATGCCATAAATAAATAATAAATGTACTTGAGACAGTGCAGCTGTGCTCTAATACACATGCTATTCCTGATCATACTATGTCATGCCATAAATACATAATAAATGTACTTGAGACAGTGCAGCTGTGCTCTAATACACATGCTATTCCTGATCATACTATGTTGTGCCATAAATAAATAATAAATGTACTTGAGACAGTGCAGCTGTGCTCTAATACACATGCTATTCCTGATCATACTGTGTCATGCCATAAATACATAATAAATGTACTTGAGACAGTGCAGCTGTGCTCTAATACACATGCTATTCCTGATCATACTATGTTGTGCCATAAATAAATAATAAATGTACTTGAGACAGTGCAGCTGTGCTCTAATACACATGCTATTCCTGATCATACTATGTCGTGCCATAAATACATAATAAATGTACTTGAGACAGTGCAGCTGTGCTCTAATACACATGCTATTCCTGATCATACTATGTCATGCCATAAATAAATAATAAATGTACTTGAGACAGTGCAGCTGTGCTCTAATACACATGCTATTCCTGATCATACTATGTTGTGCCATAAATACATAATAAATGTACTTGAGACAGTGCAGCTGTGCTCTAATACACATGCTATTCCTGATCATACTATGTTGTGCCATAAATAAATAATAAATGTACTTGAGACAGTGCAGCTGTGCTCTAATACACATGCTATTCCTGATCATACTATGTTGTGCCATAAATAAATAATAAATGTACTTGAGACAGTGCAGCTGTGCTCTAATACACATGCTATTCCTGATCATACTATGTCGTGCCATAAATAAATAATAAATGTACTTGAGACAGTGCAGCTGTGCTCTAATACACATGCTATTCCTGATCATACTATGTCATGCCATAAATACATAATAAATGTACTTGAGACAGTGCAGCTGTGCTCTAATACACATACTATTCCTGATCATACTATGTTGTGCCATAAATAAATAATAAATGTACTTGAGACAGTGCAGCTGTGCTCTAATATACATGCTATTCCTGATCATACTATGTCATGCCATAAATAAATAATAAATGTACTTGAGACAGTGCAGCTGTGCTCTAATACACATGCCATTCCTGATCATACTATGTCGTGCCATAAATAAATAATAAATGTACTTGAGACAGTGCAGCTGTGCTCTAATACACATGCTATTCCTGATCATACTATGTCGTGCCATAAATACATAATAAATGTACTTGAGACAGTGCAGCTGTGTTCTAATACACATGCTATTCTTGATCATACTGTATCGTGCCATAAATAAATAATAAATGTACTTGAGACAGTGCAGCTGTGCTGTAATACACATGCTATTCCTGATCATACTATTTTGTGCCATAAATACATAATAAATGTACTTGAGACAGTGCAGCTGTGCTCTAATACAAATGCTATTCCTGATCATACTATGTCGTGCCATAAATAAATAATAAATTTACTTGAGACAGTGCAGCTGTGCTCTAATACACATGCTATTCCTGATCATACTATGTTGTGCCATAAATACATAATAAATGTACTTGAGACAGTGCAGCTGTGCTCTAATACACATGCTATTCCTGATCATACTATGTTGTGCCATAAATAAATAATAAATGTACTTGAGACAGTGCAGCTGTGCTCTAATACACATGCTATTCCTGATCATACTATGTTGTGCCATAAATAAATAATAAATGTACTTGAGACAGTGCAGCTGTGCTCTAATACACATGATATTCCTGATCATACTATATGTCGTGCCATAAATACATAATAAATGTACTTGAGACAGTGCAGCTGTGCTCTAATACACATGCTATTCCTGATCATACTATGTCATGCCATAAATAAATAATAAATGTACTTGAGACAGTGCAGCTGTGCTCTAATACACATGCTATTCCTGATCATACTGTGTCGTGCCATAAATAAATAATAAATGTACTTGAGACAGTGCAGCTGTGCTCTAATACACATGCTATTCCTGATCATACTATGTCGTGCCATAAATACATAATAAATGTACTTGAGACAGTGCAGCTGTGCTCTAATACACATGCTATTCCTGATCATATTATGTCGTGCCATAAATACATAATAAATGTACTTGAGCCAGTGCAGCTGTGCTCTAATCCACATGCTGTTTGTGATCATACCATGTCGTGCCTAAATACATAATAAATATACTTGAGACAGCGCAGCTATGCTCTAATCCACATGCTATTCTTGATCATACTATGTTGTGCCATAAATAAATAATAAATGTACTTGAGACAGTGCAGCTGTGCTCTAATACACATGCTATTCCTGATCATACTATTTTGTGCCATAAATACATAATAAATGTACTTGAGACAGTGCAGCTGTGCTCTAATACAAATGCTATTCCTGATCATACTATGTCGTGCCATAAATAAATAATAAATGTACTTGAGACAGTGCAGCTGTGCTCTAATACACATGCTATTCCTGATCATACTATGTTGTGCCATAAGTAAATAATAAATGTACTTGAGACAGTGCAGCTGTGCTCTAATACACATGCTATTCCTGATCATACTATGTTGTGCCATAAATAAATAATAAATATACTTGAGACAGTGCAGCTGTGCTCTAATACACATGCTATTCCTGATCATACTGTGTCGTGCCATAAATACATAATAAATGTACTTGAGACAGTGCAGCTGTGCTCTAATACACATGCTATTCCTGATCATACTGTGTCATGCCATAAATACATAATAAATGTACTTGAGACAGTGCAGCTGTGCTCTAATACACATGCTATTCCTGATCATACTGTGTCGTGCCATAAATAAATAATAAATGTACTTGAGACAGTGCAGCTGTGCTCTAATACACATGCTATTCCTGATCATACTATGTCATGCCATAAATACATAATAAATGTACTTGAGACAGTGCAGCTGTGCTCTAATACACATGCTATTCCTGATCATACTATGTCGTGCCATAAATACATAATAAATGTACTTGAGACAGTGCAGCTGTGCTCTAATACACATGCTATTCCTGATCATACTGTGTCGTGCCATAAATACATAATAAATGTACTTGAGACAGTGCAGGTGTGCTCTCACACACATGCTATTCCTGATCATACTATGTCGTGCCATAAATACATAATAAATGTACTTGAGACAGTGCAGCTATGCTCTAATACACATGCTATTCCTGATCATACTGTGTCGTGCCATAAATACATAATAAATGTACTTGAGACAGTGCAGCTGTGCTCTAATACACATGCTATTCCTGATCATACTGTGTCGTGCCGTAAATAAATGATAAATGTACTTGAGACCATGCAGCTGTGCTCTAATACACATGCTATTCCTGATCATACTGTGTCGTGTCGTAAATAAATAATAAATGTACTTGAGACAGTGCAGCTGTGCTCTAATACACATGCTTTTCCTGATCATACTATGTCATGCCATAAATACATAATAAATGTACTTGAGACAGTGCAGCTGTGCTCTAATACACATACTATTCCTGATCATACTATGTTGTGCCAAAAATACATAATAAATGTACTTGAGACAGTGCAGCTGTGCTCTAATATACATGCTATTCCTGATCATTCTGCGTCATGCCATAAATAAATAATAAATGTACTTGAGACAGTGAAGCTGTGCTCTAATACACATGCCATTCCTGATCATACTGTGTCGTGCCGTAAATAAATGATAAATGTACTTGAGACAGTGCAGCTGTGCTCTAATACACATGCTATTCCTGATCATACTGTGTTGTGCCATAAATACATAATAAATGTAAAAACAAAACAGTCACGAACGGAACGCTGGTGCTTGCTGTATAAGTTCTGTATAGATGCAGTAACCGTAAGCACTATCAGTATACCAACGACACAGTACGATTCAAACTTCACAAACAGGAACTCCTTTATTTAATTTCAGTAAGCGCTTTCACCCGATGTGGGCTTCATCAGACTGTACAACAAACTAAGAAGAGCACAGTCCTTATATACAAATGTAGTCAGGTGATTAATTATATAATTCATTAAGCAATCAATTAAAATCAAAATAAAATTATCCACAACATATTCAACTAGGTGGAAAGTATAAAAAGCTTATAAATAATTATATATATAGAAAAATGATAAAAATATATATGTTTATACAAATATATATAAATATATATAAACATCTAAAAGAGGAGTCTTGTCAATATTCCTAAATGGCTCTAACAATTTAACTCAATTTGCAGTAAATCCACAGGATGGCAGTAGTAGACAAGTAAAAAACTATGGAGATACTGTAAGGTATTAATTAATAAGTCATGTTTCACTGATAAGAATAATATTAAAATAAAAATAAAAAATGACTAACAAATATAGCAAAGGATATTAATATATTAGTATATTACCTCTTTATGGCCCTTTTATTCTTCTTTTCTTCAGAAATGGGTATAAACTGATCTTGTCATTAAGGCCTGGGGGGCAATCTGCTTTACACCTAATAATCCATCTTGTTTCCATTTCAAGGGTGACAGTTTCTAAGTCACCACCTCTTAAGTTTGTATCAACTGTCTGCATTACAAAAAAGTTAAATGTATGTAAAGGTCCCTAGCCTTATGGTGTTTCGCTAGGGCATTCCTTTCATCACCTATTCTAATACTGTAGCAGTGCTCCTGATTCTTTCTCTTAATTGTCTATTGGTTTTCCCAATATAGAAGGCCATACAGGATGAGCACTGAGCTAAATAAATCACATTCATCGTCCTGCATGTAGTGCCAGTTAAAAATTTAAATACTTTATCTTTCAGTGGTAATTTAAACTCAGTATCAACATTAAT
Organism: Protopterus annectens; assembly: GCF_019279795.1. Taxonomy (NCBI): domain Eukaryota; kingdom Metazoa; phylum Chordata; order Ceratodontiformes; family Protopteridae; genus Protopterus; species Protopterus annectens. Next base: position 118,472,341 of record NC_056733.1, on the reverse strand, counting down.
AAAGGTGCATTGATTGCACTTTCCACAGGGAGTAGTATTAGTAGAAAACACATGGTTCCCTACCTGTTTCTTATGGCACAACATTCTTCTCAAATTCAGATAGTTTTTATAACAAAACCTAGGACTTCCCCCAACTAGGTTACTAATGGCATCATCTACCCCTAATATATGCCAGTGTTTTTCTATTATGGCTCTAATCTTAAAAACATCATTAGTGTAAAACATAGGTATGTTAATAGAGTTAACCTCACACCCTATTCCTCCATTAGTATAATCTAAACTCTTTTCTAGGGGTTTTGAAAAATAGGGTTTTGCTCGAGTGTCCCTCATAGCTCGTACTTCAGACACAGTTACATCAAATTGTTCCATACTATAGTGTCTCTCTAAAAATCTACCTTTTAGCCCTACTAATTCTTCATCATAACCTTCCTCAGTGGGATTAAGCCTCGAGGCTCTCATAATTTGGCCCTTAAGCACATTATCAAAGATGTGTTTAGGGTGCATACTTTCTCGATGCAACAAGGTGTTCCTATAACACTGTTTCCTATGTGTAGAGGTATTCACAATACCATTGGGTAACCTCATAATATTCACATCCAAATAGGAAATAAACACTTTCGAATATTTCATAGAAAACTTCAAAAAATCAGTTAAGCTGTTGATATCTTTCTCAAATTGTAATAGTGAGAACTCGCTACCCTCAAATATCAGGAAAAGATCATCTACAAATCTTTTATAGAAAAGTACATGCTTCCTAAAGTATTCTGAAGGGAATAAACTCTCTTTTTCCCATTCCGCCATGACAATGTTGGCGTAGCTATTGGCACAAGAAGTGCCCATAGCTACGCCATCATTCTGTATGTATATATCCTTTTCAAAAATAAAAATATTATTTTCCAAGATAATCTCTAAAAATAAAGTTAGAAGTTCTATAAATTGTGTGTCCATCTCAGTGTACTTCTTTAGGTAATTCTGTATACTTTCTATACCTTTCATATTTGGGATCACTGTAAAAAGGCTTGTCACATCAAGCGTTACCATATAATATTCAGTTTCCTCACTCAATGTAAGTAAAAAGTCATAAAGATCTAGTAAGAAATGCTTACTATCTTTTAAAACAAAGGGATTCTCATTGACCACATTCCTCAAGTGATATTCAACAAATAGAGAAAATGGTTCGGTTATCCATCCACTACCAGAGACAATGGGTCTCATTGGGGGGTCATCTAATCCCTTATGAACCTTTGGTAGACCTTTGAGTATAGGTATGAGGGGATGATTTACTTTAAGAAAGTTATAAAATTCTTTTTTTATTAACTTGCTTCTAAACAAATCATCTATCGTGTCATAAACTCTGAATACTTTCAGCATTAGTTCATTAATATCTAATTTCGTATATGATCCATCTATGCTAAGAAGCTTACTCATGTTATTGACATAGTGTTGATAATCCATTACCACAATAGGTCCCCCCTTATCTGCCGGTGTAATAATAATATTCCTATCCATTCTCAAATCCTGTAAGGCCCTTCTTTCTAAGTCGGTTAAATTTCTCTTCCTAAAACACTTCTTGTTCTTATATGTATCTCTTTCTGAATAATATTCATATAAATCATTCTCAACGAGTTTAGTAAAGGTCTCCAAAACAGGATGTAAAGGAGGTATATAGGTACTAACTGGTTTGAATATATTCAACACTCTATCACTATCAGTAGTGCCAAAATCCAGTTTTAGTTGAACATTCCTGGCAAACAACTTCATATCTATAATTGAGTCAGTTAAATCACTGCTTCTACTAGGAATAAAAGATAGGCCTTTATTCAAAACTTGTTCTTCATATGTAGTGAGATCTCTTCTGGACAGATTAATGACTAAAGATGCCATTATTTGGCCCACATCTTCTTGATAGTGGGTCCTACCTGCACTGCATCTGTCATTTTCCTTTTTTGTCGTCCTCTGCTCATAGAGCGAGATCTCCCTCTGAACCGGGGGGACTGTATGGGGAAAGGGACCTCATGTCTAACAACCTGAGTGTCAATGCCTTTCCCATTCTCTATGGATACAATCTTTTTCTTAACCACATTCATTTCGTTATTCTTAGTGTTAATGGAGTTAACTATGCCTTTAACATTTGTGGGAATAACATTCTCTAAATGTGCAGGCTTAGTTCTATTTTCAACTACCTTAGGATATAGATTCACATTATGTATACTCTCACTCTCACATGCATCTACATTATTAGTAACCTGGTTAGTAGAGGGGGTATCAAAATTAGAAACAACAGTATGTTCAGGTACATTCAGTCTAGTCACATTATGCATGTCAGTCTCTTTATAACTTCTTTTATTGCCATACTCATTAGTATTAACAGTCCTGGGCCAGGTGAAGACATGGCCGTTTTTAAAGTCCATAATGTCCCTTTCAATCTTTGTCTTTTTCTGATTTACCAGTCTTTTCTCATACAGCAAAACATTATCCATAAGTCTATCAAGACCCATAGTCTTTTTAACAGTTTGGTATTTTGCATTAATTAATCTATGCATTTCAGTTACTTTCTCTCTAAGTAATTCCTCCTCGGGTCTATGATACTCAATGAGGAGTTTCATATAGTTAAAGCTAAGCTCCATATTTAGTCTCTGCCATTTACACAAAAGTTCTGGGTACTGGTTACCTGTGGTAGGCATTTTGAGGACCCGAAGCCCTCTCGGTATTATTTGTTTCTTCAAGCACGCTTCAAAGTGCTGCCGTTGCAGCTGCAATCTCTTTAATTTTAAAAAATCTGATTCAAGCAGGTCTAAATCCTCAGCCAGCGATACCAGGACATCCGCGTCGTCTAATTCAGACCCACGCTCCTCGCTGGGTTCAAAAAATAGCAGCACATTCTCTTTTCCTGCAACACACTCCGAAAACTTCCCAAACATCCGTTCCTTCACCCTGTTAGGTTCCGGTACATACGCCAGTTCAATTTCCTCGATTTCATCACCATCCATTGTGCAAGCCATGCCCTCCGTATGTAAATCAAATAATAAGTTCAAAAAGCAACAGAAGATCCACCGGAGGTGCAGCGTTCCGAGAAAATAGTAAAATAAAACAAAACAGTCACGAACGGAACGCTGGTGCTTGCTGTATAAGTTCTGTATAGATGCAGTAACCGTAAGCACTATCAGTATACCAACGACACAGTACGATTCAAACTTCACAAACAGGAACTCCTTTATTTAATTTCAGTAAGCGCTTTCACCCGATGTGGGCTTCATCAGACTGTACAACAAACTAAGAAGAGCACAGTCCTTATATACAAATGTAGTCAGGTGATTAATTATATAATTCATTAAGCAATCAATTAAAATCAAAATAAAATTATCCACAACATATTCAACTAGGTGGAAAGTATAAAAAGCTTATAAATAATTATATATATAGAAAAAATGATAAAAAATATATATGTTTATACAAATATATATAAATATATATAAACATCTAAAAAGAGGAGTCTTGTCAATATTCCTAAATGGCTCTAACAATTTAACTCAATTTGCAGTAAATCCACAGGATGGCAGTAGTAGACAAGTAAAAAACTATGGAGATACTGTAAGGTATTAATTAATAAGTCATGTTTCACTGATAAGAATAATATTAAAATAAAAATAAAAAATGACTAACAAATATAGCAAAGGATATTAATATATTAGTATATTACCTCTTTATGGCCCTTTTTATTCTTCTTTTCTTCAGAAATGGGTATAAACTGATCTTGTCATTAAGGCCTGGGGGGCAATCTGCTTTACACCTAATAATCCATCTTGTTTCCATTTCAAGGGTGACAGTTTCTAAGTCACCACCTCTTAAGTTTGTATCAACTGTCTGCATTACAAAAAAGTTAAATGTATGTAAAGGTCCCTTCGCCTTATGGTGTTTCGCTAGGGCATTCCTTTCATCACCTATTCTAATACTGTAGCAGTGCTCCCTGATTCTTTCTCTTAATTGTCTATTGGTTTTCCCAATATAGAAGGCCATACAGGATGAGCACTGAGCTAAATAAATCACATTCATCGTCCTGCATGTAGTGCCAGTTAAAAATTTAAATACTTTATCTTTCAGTGGTAATTTAAACTCAGTATCAACATTAATAAAGGTGCATTGATTGCACTTTCCACAGGGAGTAGTATTAGTAGAAAACACATGGTTCCCTACCTGTTTCTTATGGCACAACATTCTTCTCAAATTCAGATAGTTTTTATAACAAAACCTAGGACTTCCCCCAACTGGGTTACTAATGGCATCATCTACCCCTAATATATGCCAGTGTTTTTCTATTATGGCTCTAATCTTAAAAACATCATTAGTGTAAAACATAGGTATGTTAATAGAGTTAACCTCACACCCTATTCCTCCATTAGTATAATCTAAACTCTTTTCTAGGGGTTTTGAAAAATAGGGTTTTGCTCGAGTGTCCCTCATAGCTCGTACTTCAGACACAGTTACATCAAATTGTTCCATACTATAGTGTCTCTCTAAAAATCTACCTTTTAGCCCTACTAATTCTTCATCATAACCTTCCTCAGTGGGATTAAGCCTCGAGGCTCTCATAATTTGGCCCTTAAGCACATTATCAAAGATGTGTTTAGGGTGCATACTTTCTCGATGCAACAAGGTGTTCCTATAACACTGTTTCCTATGTGTAGAGGTATTCACAATACCATTGGGTAACCTCATAATATTCACATCCAAATAGGAAATAAACACTTTCGAATATTTCATAGAAAACTTCAAAAAATCAGTTAAGCTGTTGATATCTTTCTCAAATTGTAATAGTGAGAACTCGCTACCCTCAAATATCAGGAAAAGATCATCTACAAATCTTTTATAGAAAAGTACATGCTTCCTAAAGTATTCTGAAGGGAATAAACTCTCTTTTTCCCATTCCGCCATGACAATGTTGGCGTAGCTATTGGCAGCTGTGTTTAGAAGACCGTGCAGCTGTGCTCTAATACACATGCTATTCCTGATCATACTGTGTCGTGCCATAAATACATAATAAATGTACTTGAGACAGTGCCGCTATGCTCTAATACACATGCTATTCCTGATCATACTGTGTCGTGCCATAAATACATAATAAATGTACTTGAGACAGTGCAGCTGTGCTCTAATACACATGCTATTCCTGATCATACTGTGTCGTGCCGTAAATAAATGATAAATGTACTTGAGACCATGCAGCTGTGCTCTAATACACATGCTATTCCTGATAATAATATGTCGTGCCATAAGTAAATAATAAATATACCAGACAGTGCAGCTGTGCTCTAATACACATGCTATTATTGATCATACTGTGTCCAGCCATAAATAAATAACAAATGCACTTGAGACAGAGCAGCTGTGCTCTAATACACATGCTATTCCTGATCATACTGTGTCGTGCCATAAATACATAATAAATGTACTTGAGGCAGTGCAGCTGTGCTCTAATACACATGCTATTCCTGAGTACTGTGTCATGCCATAAATATGTAATGAATGCACTTGAGACAGTGCAGCTGTGCTCTAATACACATGCTATTCCTGATCATACTATGTCATGCCATAAATACATAATAAATGTACTTGAGACAGTGCAGGTGTGCTCTCACACACATGCTATTCCTGATCATACTATGTCGTGCCATAAATACATAATAAATGTACTTGAGACAGTGCAGCTATGCTCTAATACACATGCTATTCCTGATCATACTGTGTCTTGCCATAAATACATAATAAATGTACTTGAGACAGTGCAGCTGTGCTCTAATACACATGCTATTCCTGATCATACTGTGCCGTGCCGTAAATAAATGATAAATGTACTTGAGACCATGCAGCTCTGCTCTAATACACATGCTATTCCTGATCATACTGTGTCGTGTCGCAAATAAATAATAAATGTACTTGAGACAGTGCAGCTGTGCTCTAATACACATGCTTTTCCTGATCATACTATGTCATGCCATAAATACATAATAAATGTACTTGAGACAGTGCAGCTGTGCTCTAATACACATGCTATTCCTGATAATACTATGTTGTGCCATAAATAAATAATAAATGTACTTGAGACAGTGCAGCTGTGCTTTAATACACATGCTATTCCTGATCATACTATGTCGTGCCATAAGTAAATAATAAATATACCAGACAGTGCAGCTGTGCTCTAATACACATGCTATTATTGATCATACTGTGTCCAGCCATAAATAAATAACAAATGCACTTGAGACAGAGCAGCTGTGCTCTAATACACATGCTATTCCTGATCATACTGTGTCATGCCATAAATACATAATAAATGTAGTTGAGACAGTTCTGCTGTGCTCTAATACACATGCTATTCCAGATCATTCTGTCATGCCATCAGGAAATAATAAATGTACTTGAGACAGTGCAGCTGTGCTCTAATACACATGCTATTCCTGATCATACTGTGTCGTGCCATAAATAAATAATAAATGTACTTGAGACAGTGCAGCTGTGCTCTAATACACATGCTATTCCTGATCATACTGTGTCATGCCATAAATACATAATAAATGTACTTGAGACAGTGCAGCTGTGCTCTAATACACATGCTATTCCTGATCATACTGTGTCGTGCCATAAATAAATAATAAATGTACTTGAGACAGTGCAGCTGTGCTCTAATACACATGCTATTCCTGATCATACTATGTCATGCCATAAATACATAATAAATGTACTTGAGACAGTGCAGGTGTGATCTAATACACATGCTGTTTCTGATCATAGTATGTCGTGCCATAAACAAATAATAAATGTACTTGAGACCATGCAGCTGTGCTCTAATATACATGTTCTTCCTGATCATTCTGCGTCATGCCATAAATACATAATAAATGTACTTGACACAGTGCAGCTGTGATCTAATACACATGCTGTAATACACTTGCTATTCCTGATCATCCTGTGTCGTGCCATAAATACATAATAAATGTACTTGACACAGTGCAGCTGTGATCTAATACACATGCTATTCCTGATCATACTATGTCGTGCCATAAATAAATAATAAATGTACTTGAGACAGTGCAGCTGTGATCTAATTTACATGCTATTCCTGATCATACTGTGTCGTGCTATAAATGCATGATAAATATACTTGAGACAGTGCAGCTATGCTCTAATACACATGCTATTCCTGATCATACTATGTCATGCCATAAATACATAATAAATGTACTTGACACAGTGCAGCTGTGCTCTAATACACATGCTATTCCTGATCATACTATGTCGTGCCATAAATAAATAATAAATGTACTTGAGACAGTGTAGCTGTGCTCTAATACACATGCTATTCCTGATCATACTGTGTCTTGCAATAAATACATTAGAAATGTACTTGAGACAGTGCAGCTGTGCTCTAATACTCATGCTATTCCTGATCATACTGTGTCATGCCGTAAATAAATAATAAATGTACTTGAGACAGTGCAGCTGTGCTCTAATACACATGCTATTCCTGATCATACTATGTTGCGACATAAATACGTAATAAATGTACTTGAGACAGTGCAGCTGTGCTCTAATACACATGCTATTCCTGATCATACTATTTCATGCCACAAATAAATAATAAATGTACTTCAGACAGTGCAGCTGTGCTCTAATATACATGCTATTCCTGATCATACTATGCTCTGCCATAAATAAATAATAAATGTACTTGAGACAGTGAAGCTTTGCTCTAATACACATGCCATTCCTGATCATACTATTTCGTGCCGTAAATAAATAATAAATGTACTTGAGACAGTGTAGCTGTGCTCTAATACACATGCTATTCCTGATCATACTGTGTCGTGACATAAATACATAATAAATGTACTTGAGGCAGTGCAGCTGTGCTCTAATACACATGCTATTCCTGATCATACTGTGTTGTGCCATAAATATGTAATGAATATACTTGAGACAGTGCAGCTGTGCTCTAATACACACGTTATTCCTGATCATACTATGTCGTGCCATAAATACATAATAAATGTACTTGAGACAGTGCAGCTGTGCTCTAATATATATGCTATTCCTGATCATACTGTGTCGTGCCATAAATAAATAATAAATGTACTTGAGACAGTGCAGCTGTGCTCTAATACACATGCTATTCATGATCATACTTTGCCGTGCCATAAATACATAATAAATGTACTTGAGACAGTGCAGCTGTGCTCTAATACACATGCTATTCCTGGTCATACTATGTCGTGCCATAAATACATAATAAATGTACTTGAGACAGTGCCGATGTGCTCTAATACACATGCTATTCCTGATCATACTGTGTTGTGCCATAAATACATAATAAATGTACTTGAGGCACTGCGGCTGTGTGCTAATACACATGCTATTTCTGATCTTACTATGTCGTGCCATAAATACTTAATAAATGTACTTGAGACAGTGCAGCTATGCTCTTAATACACATGCTATTTCCCAGTCATACTGTGTCGTGCCATAAATACGTAATAAATGTACTTGAGACAGTGCAGGTGTGCTCTTAATACACATGCTATTCCTGATCATGCTATGTCGTGTGATAAATACATACATGTGCTATTCCTGATCATACAAGTTGTGCTTTTCTTCCTTTTGATTGTCACTCTCTGTTACAAAAGTATTGTCATGTGCTTCATCAGCTTGTTAGCTTTGTCTAGCACAGATTTTTTTTTTTTTGGCTATGCCTAATATTTATTTATTTATTTATTTCCAATTTGATTACCGGGGAAGTCCACTGGGACCAGAGAGCCTGTTTTCAGTGGAGGCCCAGGGAGAAAGCCTCGATAAAACAGATTACAGTAAGGATAGCAGTCCGATTAAAATAAAATAAAAGTACAAGTCCAAATGTGAGGTGTCAGTGTAATAAAGTTGTGAACCCCCCATATTATTTATCAGCTATCTAGACCACTATATATCCATTTCTAAGCCATTTGTTCTTGTTTTGGCATTATGAAAAGGACACCCTACACTATCACATGCCAACCAACAGTTTTCAGCCTCAGCTGTGTAACCTGCTGAATTTCTAGGGTGTCTACCACAGACACTTTTAAGTGATCTGTGAGTATTACTCCAGCAAAGGGAATTACATATTGGGATGGCATCCTGAGACTCTGCTCCAATCAAATTAAGTTATTCATGTCAAAGAGAAACAGTTAGCTGTACTTTGAGATCTCTTAAATCTCAAAGTTCTGCATGTCTACTGTTGTGAGTGTCTAGATATGTTACGTGAAGCAATGTCATGTCAGCCCCTTGTATCCATACCGTCATCCATTGAATTCTTCCCTCTCTGCTGGGAAAAATCCTATACTTTGAAAACATCTCTTAAAGGTATTATCAGTTTTACTTTATAACCTCTCTGTATGCTCTCCAGGCACATCCACCATGTAATGGCAGTCTGTTCACTACCCATGGTAGTTGGGTTAATTTCCCATTAATGGCACCACAGTACAGCACAAGAGAGCTATACACTCCTGAATTTGCCACCCTTCACATGATATGTTAAACTGAGGTCCCATTTGCCAAAGAGGTGTTAGCTCTGATGGATTCAAGGATCCTGTGTGTTTGTTGAAAATAGCAGTGGAAATTCAATGCTCAGCTGCAGTAACTACACCGTTTTGAATGTATGTAGTTTGAACTATGTTTCGACTTTCTGTATGAGTGGTGGTGAAATCTGTACATTAACATTTTCTGTTGGTGAGACCATGTATTTCTACAACATATACTGCACAAATTTGGGTACAGCAGATTTTGCTCAGCTTGTAGGTTTCATTTTCAGTTACTTCTGGGTCCAGTTTAATCAAAATCAATAGTATATATCCATGCATGTGAATATTACATAGTGTGGAAGTTCTTGCCATATGTTATGTCCAATTGTCACTAAATTGAACAGACATAAAAGTAAATACCATTGATGTAAATAGAGCATTTTATACATAGTCTAAATAATAATGCTTCTTTAAAACAGACCAATATATTTTTGTAGTAGATAGAAAGGTTTAGTTAATGAGCATTTATTCTATTACAGGTGGGATTTGGGCCTGTTAGAGAAGCTGGTATCTTAATGATGTGGGAGTTTGGGCATGGAAATGTGGTTTGTACGATTGTGCTACAAAAAATTAGACCTTCCAGAATACCCCAAGGAAGCTTAGATGTCTTCGATTAGGAAGTTAAAAAAGAAGAAAGATGATGAAAAGCACCTTTAGATTGTGACAAAACTGGTTTGAGAGACTTTTTTTGTGGACTAATAGAAATAGCCCTTTCTGTAGTTCTGTTGCTTCAATGTATACAGTCTTCACCAGCATTTTTTTTCTCTTCAATAAAGATTCATTACTTTATGGAATAGTGGTCTCTGTTGCAGTATTTTACGCCAGTGTGAGTATGTGTGTGTGGTAACCACCCAACTTCTACTTCTGTGTAACTGTTCTGTTTATAGTCTTTGCAATTGTCAGAAATTTTCAAGAGAGTAAATTCATGCTAACTCTAATAGGGAAAAATACAGGGATAAATCCCTTTGCCAACAGTGGTATCCACAATCCTTCATAGTGGCCAAACAGTTGTAGCAGAATTTATAAGATGTAATGAGCTTTTACTCATGAAAAGTTTAATCTCAACTAAATGTTTCCTGCTGAAAACCATCCACCATCACCAAATAGATCAACTTAAAAATGAAAATTGCCACTGAAGTGGCGCAGATAGATAAATCCTTAACTACAGCCCAGCTGCCCTGCTCAAGTGACATAAAAGGATAAAGCCCTAACCATGGCTCAGCTCACATGTGTTTGATTAGTGGCTTGGGTGACAGAGAGCAGCAGGGAGGGATGAGAATGCCCATCCTGGGAGGGAGGGTGCTCATTGATGATGCTTCATAAGGTGAAGTTTGGTCATTTCAGGAGAGTTGTCCTCAAATGTAGTCAATGAGCATGGGGATGGGGAAAGGGAAAGCAGGTAGGGTTTATAAAAAGAAACTCCCCAGGAAAGAAGCACAGATGGTAGAGCTCCCAGGGTACCTTTAGGATCCATGACTGTATCCACAAAATCAAATAAATGACCAGCACTTCATGGACAGAGCAAAAATACCTATATTAAAGGTTAAAAGACAGACCAGTTTTGGCCTAAAACAGGCCTTTATCAATGTAAAAATAAAACAGAAGCAACTCTCTTTTAAACCATTAAGGTACCTAAAGAACCAATAGGAAGAAACTTAAATAATTAATTAGATCAGACAGTCACCTAAAGATGCAAGAATATATCATCACAATTGAACAGTCCTGTTAGCACCAAAAATAGTAAAAATATAAATGAAAACAATAATAAATATAGACAGAAATGATGCATTAATCAGTGCAAGTTATAAATGTTCATTTAAACCTGGTAGAAATAATCCACCAAGTCTAATTTTCCAAGCTTTTTCCTTTCCATTTAATAGCTCATGCCGTCTGGTTTTAATACATTTCTGTTCACCCACTCTGTCAATAAAAATAAACCTAATGCTGGCTTGATTATGAACCAGAGTGTGTTTATAAAGAGCATTAGTAAGGACTTTATTTCTCATATTACTAAAATGTTCCAAAATGCGTAATTTCATAGGCCTAGATGTTTGTCGAATATAGAATGCAGAGCAATTACAGTCTGCCAAATAGATGATTCAGTCACTACTGCAGTTGGTCATAACCTTAATTTCAAAAACCTTTTATGTGTTCTTACTACTAAATGCCTTGGTTTTAACCACGTGTATACAAACGGCAGTGTCCACAAGGGAAGCACCCCATCAATGTTGTGCCATCAAATGTATGTTGGATTTTGAATTAGACCGGGGGTGTTGCTTACAAAAACTAAAGTGTCCCCTAGGGTAATTCCCTTATGGAAAGAAAAGGCACATCTATCATCCAATATTTGTCCAAGATGTTCATCCGCTAACAAAAGTCCCGATGCCTCTGTATGAGATTAACAAAATGGTGGGTATTTCTGCCAAAAGTAGTTATGAAAAGTAGTTATATTAAAAACAAACACTTAAATATGAATTTCTTATGAAGGAAAAACCATCCCGTACATAAAGGATTTATGTAACAGGTGACGATTTAGGTTTTAGGACATTTTATATTGTTTTATATGCTGACTAAGTAGTATGTATTACAGTTGTATTTCAAAATGTTTTCTAATTATCAATTAAATCTTTTAAATGTGTTAATTGTGCTGCTGTAAAAGCAGTTTCTGATTACAATTTGGTGTCTGAAGAAGTGCACAAAGTTTATGTGCATGAAAGCGCTTACACAATAAATTCGTATCAGTGGACTTTTACACGTTTTTGCCTATTTGTTTCTTCTTGATTTAAAGTTTGTTTGTTTGTTTATAACTTTTCATGGCTGCGAATAATGGCAATGCGGAATCCAAGTCCATGTTTGATACAAGCCCTATTAATTCGAGGATTTCCAGTCAAAATGAGGATTCTATTGGGAACTTAATGGCATTAATCCAGCGGCTGACCCAGAGAGTGGATGACCTGGCGAGGAGAATGTCCGACCAGGCAAAGGTCGCCGAGGTGGCTGTACGTCTTAAATCTGGAGTTACATTTAATTCCTGTCATCCTGTTTTCCAGAACACGCCTGCTGCAATTTCTGCTTCCACAGTAAGTGTTAGCAGTAATGGCGGTCTACCGTTGGGCAGTCCGCCTCAAAATAATGGTTGTGAGCAGCGTAATAATTCAACAGATACTGTTTCTAATAATAATGGCATTGGTGCCAATAATAATAACATCAATTCGGCAGGTAGTAGTATTCATGTACTGCTGAATTTCAACAACTTTATAGGCAAACCTAACATTTTCCAAGTCTCTGACCCCAATGTGGGGGGTAACATTTTCCAACAAGAGGAGAGTAATTACAATATTATTTCCAAATTGAAACAATTCGACCAAAACCTATTGAAATATAAAAAACTGCAAGTAGAAATTCTTTATTTCAAAGAGTGTATTCGATTAGCAATTGTACCTAAGGGTTTACGGCAGTGGAAATTCCCTTCAGGTATCTTAAAAAACTCTGAATTCCACTCGCAATTGATTGAATTTTTCAATAAGCAAGGTATGGATTTTTTGAACATTCTTATCCAGCAGTATGATAAACAAATGTCTCTTCTGAAAAACCAACTCAATGAGTTAAATAATGACATTCTAGCTGATTTTGACTTTAAGAGATATGAATACGACTACAGGAGAATTTTCTCCAGCATTGACGCTTTATTATCTAAAATTACTGAGACCAAAAAAACGCAAAATTTGTCGTGATCAATTAGTATACCAGCAGAACAGGGCATATCCCGATCCACCAACAATGCAATCAGGCCCTTCTGGGCACACCTCAGCGTTTTCTGAAACCATGGACACCGTTAACACAGTTGGGGCACTGAATGATGACATCACAGACCCTGTTCCTATTGATGGTAATAGTAATAACGGTGGGATTAGGCGAAGTGAGCGTATTTTCCAACAGCACCAGCAACAACAGCCTAAAGGCCACTCCAATGGCCAACAAGCAACTAACCAGGGTTTTTCCAGGAACAACGCGAAACAGATTGCATCCAGGGCGAGTTCCAGTTGGGCTCAACAACCCCAGCAGAAGAGGAACAACCGACGAAAGAGGTAACTCTGGTTAAACAACCAGGACAGCTCAACATTTTGAAGAGTACTAACAACGACTTTAACATGTATAATTATACATCTTTATATGTATCACAGGAGTTAGTTGAATTCATGACCAAAGGGTTTAAGTTTGTTCCATGCTCTCAACCGAATTTGGCACAAACTCTTTGTGATCTAATGGTGTATACACGTAAATTAAATTTGAAAGCTATGTTTGGTAACTCTGGTGATGTATTCTCAGATGAATGGGTGGCAAGTGTTTTCAACCCACCTTTGGACAATAACATCGCTTTATTTGAGCGAATTTCAGAGATTCATTTTAGAACTGTTATTTCTGATTATTTACAGCATACGCATAGAAGTGTTAACAATCTATCTAGAAATGAAAAGCAATTTATTGAGGATCTGAGAAATATATAGGATTCGGGTTATGCAACCAGATAAGGGTGGGGGAGCTATTTTCATGGATGAGTGGAATTATGTGGATAGGATGATTAGAATGCTCCTTACCTCTAATTATTGTAAAGTTTCACTTAATGAGCTCAATCAGGCCTATCAGCGCATTAAGAATTTTCTTAGTGATTTGTTTATAGAGGCAAGGATTTCTTTGGATCTGTATCACTATTTATCTATGCCAGCACTGTTAATTCCAGTCATTTTTGGAGCGCCCAAGTTACATAAAAATATGTTTGATCCCCCCCTTAGACCCATTGTTGACGGGCGCAAGTCTATAACTTATGCTTGTGCTAAATGGGTTGATACTAGGTTAAGAGAGGTTCTTAAGTCAGAGCCTCAAATATGCCGTGACTCATGGCATGTGCTGAATCACTTGAACACTATGGCATTTGAAGCTGACTATGGATTTCTCACTGTAGATATCAAAGATTTGTATACTGTTATTCCCCATGATTTAGGTATGGAATGGGTGAGAGACTTTTTACACCTGAAACACGTTCCAGGGAATGACATTGATTTGATCATTTCATTGCTAGATGTGTTTTTGAAGAATAACTTTTTCCTATTTAAGGGTGAATACTTCCTACAGCAGTCAGGCATTGCGATGGGCTCCCCTTGTAGGGGCTCCTTCGCTAACGCCATAATGGCATATTGGGAATATACTTGTTTGCTCCCACACTATGTTTATAACAACCTTGTGGTCTGGTATACTCGATACCAAGACGACATCTTTATTATTATGAAAGGTTCTAGTAGTGATGCCAAGCAGTTAGTTGAAGTAATGTCTTCTTCCACATCATTTTTAGAATTTGCTTTTTCATATAATGATAATCATATTAATTTTTTTGGATATCCAATTATGTGAAGTCATGGTTCATCATAGATTCAAATCCTTGATATATAGGAAACCCTTTTATAGTAACTCTTTTTTGCATTTTTCATGTAATCATCCTTTCCTTTTTTTCAAAAAAGAGGGATAGTTAAGGGACAGCTCGTCAGGGCATCCAGAATGTGTTCGGATGATGACGATTTCTAAAAAGAATGCAACAAGTTAAAAGTGATGTTCCTTAATCGTGGTTATCCAATAAAGTTGATTCAATGTATTAACAAGGAAGTCACTGAGAAGAGATGTAATGGGGCATTAGGCCCCATTCTAGTTAGGGGGTATACTCAGATTGATAGAACTCTTGGCTCTATTAACCAAGAGGATAATGAGTTAGCAATGTCTGCCCCAACAAGCAACAACAGTTATATGACTAGTTTTCTAACTCAATTTAATGATATGTCACGACAACTAGGTGACATTTTGAATTATAATTGGAATATCATTTTGCAACAACAGGCTCTTTATAAGCTTTTGGGTGCTAAACCAAAAATAGTTTTTAAGAAAGGTCCTAATTTAAAGACACTATTGGAATTACCCTTAAAAAATAATTCTCAGAAGGGTATGTACAAATGTGGCAGATGCCATTATTGTAAATACATTCAAACAGGTCAATATTTTTATATTAAGGGCATCAAATATTGTATTTGCGAAAAGTTTAACTGTGAAAGCCAAGGCATAGTATATGTTGCTCTATGCCAATTGTGTCCTGCATTTTATTTTGGCAAAACTGAACGTCATTTCAAACGGTGTATTTATGAGCACATTTATGCTATAACAAAAGCTAATAATACTAACGCTTTGGCCAAACACATTTCAGAACACAACACACATACGTTTAAATTTATGGTAGTACAACAAGTGCATAGAAATCCTAGGGGAGGTCCTTGGCACTTGAAATTAGAGGAACAGGAATTGTTATGGCAATTGAAAAC
This sequence comes from Protopterus annectens, assembly GCF_019279795.1. Lineage (NCBI taxonomy): Eukaryota > Metazoa > Chordata > Ceratodontiformes > Protopteridae > Protopterus > Protopterus annectens. The sequence goes on along the minus strand of NC_056733.1, from coordinate 118,456,374 downwards.
AAATGCCCATGTCTATCCTGGCATTAACGAAGCCTGTTCGATTAAATTAAATGTTTACTCAAACTGAAAGCATTAGAACGGTAGCCATTATATATATATATATATATATATATATATATATATATATATATATATATATTTTTTTTTTTTGGATGTCAATAATTTCCCAATATAGCCCATTTCAAAATATGTACGGGATGGTTTTTCCTTCATAAGAAATTCATATTTAAGTGTTTGTTTTTAATATAAGGATTTATGTAACAGGTGACGATTTAGGTTTTAGGACATTTTATATTGTTTTATATGCTGACTAAGTAGTATGTATTACAGTTGTATTTCAAAATTTTTTCTAATTATCAATTAAATCTTTTAAATGTGTTAATTGTGCTGCTATAAAAGCAGTTTCTGATTACAATTTGGTATCTGAATAAGTGCACAAAGTTTATGTGTATGAAAGCGCTTACACAATAAATTCGTATCACTGGACTTTTACGTGTTTTTGCCTATTTGTTTCTTCTTGGTTTAAAGTTTGTTTGTTTGTTTATAACTTTTCAATCTCAAATATGTGCATGCCTCTCAGAGTACACACAATATGCCTGTTTGGATATTGCAAATGAAAATAACAGACAATACTAATTTTTAATAGAAAATAGCATTTTGTGCCTCATGTCATAAGAACACCTAAATAAAATGATTCTCATACATATACAGACCAATTATTATATCACATTTCTCTGAAAAATATATCAAGACCCTCAGATACAAAATGCATTTAGCTGGTTGCTCAAGCCGTAAGACACACGCACACACATGCGCGTGTTCACACACACACACACACACACACACACACACACACACACACACACACACACACAAACACACATGCACATCTTGTAATGTAGTTTACTACCCATGACACTAATTGAGGGTGGGAGGGGTCATACACTCGGTGACTAAAAAAAAAATTGTATTCAGAAGAAATGTTTGCATCTGATGAAATGACAAATCAGTGAAATATTATTCAGACTACTGTTGTACTGAGATTACTGAACCAAACTTCACCATAGCATCCCAATGAAAACCAAATGTAATGTACAATGTCAAACCTTCCAGCAAAGGCACACAAACTAAAGCCCCAGGGGATCTTCACTGAAAGGCTATCCAGTGATGGCAAACATTTTGTGCCAGGAGGTTTTGACACGCCAAACCCAAGTTAATTCAATGCACTTCACATGAGCAATAAATGTAAAAGCAGTGTCTTTGGTAACTCGGGAGTTGGTGATCACTGACGAGTCATCCCAAACATTGTGGCCTGTCATATTTGACAAGTGTGTCATAGGTTCTCCATCATGGAGCTGTACATTTGTCTCCCTTTGAAATTTCATTGCAAATAATTTAGCTACTTCTAACATACTATGTTGCTGTTGCTGTTTGACATACTTAGTTGACACTCAAAAAAGCAGCATCAGTAATCATGCAAAAGTGATCATGTGACTGCCTTCAGCTTTTATACATTACTTGGCATGAAAAAATATACCCACATTCTCTACTTGAGAAGAAAATGGAAGCCATCATCCTGCCTCAATGTCAACGGCCACAGAAATTTAATAAAAATAAATAAATACAAAGTGTATTTGTGCTGTAGATAATGTATATTGTTTCCACTGCCCATAAATCAATCTTGTTTTCTGCTATTAAAAGTGAAAGCGCACCCAGTTACAGAAATGGACTTCAACTTAAATCATTGATACACTACGCTTGGTTCACTTTCACCCGAAACCTAATGAACTTATTGCATATCCATAAATCAAAAGGGTCTAGGGATATTCATTCCAGGGACATAAATATAGCCTGTGACTAAAATAGGACATGCTGGAGGGACAGATGCATCTCCCAGCAACTCAAACATATTTGAAACAGTCTGCCAATTTATGTGAAACAGAGCAAAGAGGAATCTGGATGAGTGGATGTCACACCAAAAATTCTTACCAGGGATAGTGCCCACAACCCTCCTGGACACGGGCAGTCATCACTAAATGCAGTCTTGGGTATTGACTAATACGTCTGCTGTATTACATTGCGTTGAAACGGATAGACATAAAATGGCCTCCAGGTTGATAGCCTAGTAATCTCCTATGATCCTATGAACTCTAAGATCGCACTACAATGAAGAAAAGGGTAAATTACCTGATCCTCGCTGTACTGCGACCTCCATTCAAAACCTTTGAGTTTCTGAAAACCCGATCATATGGTCTCAGCCATATGGACGTTGAGTTTCCAAAGACTCTATCAGCTAGCATGGTCAGGCATAACAGCTCTTATGTTCGATTCAGAGAAATGATAATGAGCTTATAAGGCTAATATCCTTTGCAAAAATTGATTTCCTCATAAATCAACAAGGTTTACGTTCAGTCAATAATGTTCAGCAGTGAAGTTTCATATTTCCTATTTCTTGTTCAGAAAATGAATGCTTATACAAACCTGTTGTTGCACTATTTTTTAAGTGAATTACAATAATATGTGAAAAGTGTCTATGATTCTGGGTCTTTGAGAAGACCATTGATAATATCTCTTCAGCCACCTGTCACAATAAACATGCCCGCTCACTCACAGTTAATATACAATATATTATATATACACACACAGGATACTCCTTTTTAGCAGCAAGTTTTTATGGGCAAAAGGGAAAAATGTAGTACAGCTGATCAAAAATCAGATGGCTGAACTGTACTGGCTTTTTCATCCATCCTCTCTGAAATACTTGAAATATGTACTCATAAACATTTGCTAAACTATCTCCTGCAAGAGGAACTCCCATCCCCTAGACAATATGGCTTGCATACCTCCCATAGTACTAACACTGGACTTCTAACCATTATAGAAACTGTTAACAAAGCTAGAAAAATGACAAACTAGTCTCCTCCTATTTTTATTTATTTATATTTGTTTACTAGGAAATTCCGACTGGACACAGGTCCTTTTTAAGTGGAGGCCTGGGGAGAAAAGCTCCACACAAGAAACAGCAGTATTTTTATGCTTGTCTAAGCCCACTCTTCTGTGGTTCAAAACCTACTTGTCCAATAGGTATCATTCAGTAAAATGGCATTCCACCATCTTTCCACACCACCCAGTCACCACCATTGTACCACAGGGCTTTATCATTGGTTTCCTCCTCTTTAACACACTAGCATCCTCCACTGATCCATACAAAAGGCCTCCCTAATACAATATGCTGATGATTCCACACTCATAAGCATACCAGATAACCTGGAATATCTCCAGATTTACTCAGGAAGCTGTAACAGAGACTGAAACATGACTTTGTAACTTGCAAATCATACTCACCCCCCCAAAAAAAAACTTCTACTTTTTTCCCCATATCCCTCTCTCATGAAAAACAAAATTTAAAATGTTCTCCCTTAATAATACAGAATCTGAAGAAATATTTGGTCTAGAGATCTGAACCTATTTTGCAACATAAATAGAACAGTTTGAAAGGACATGTATATTTCATAGAGTATACCACTGCTGTGGAACAGACTCCCCATCCACATTAAACAAAGTTCATTCCTGTCCATTTTCAGGGGCAACTTAGATCTATGGATGAGAAACAGAAAATGTACCCCAAAACTGCCCCTGTACTACTAATGGACAGATGCAGCTCCTAAATGCTTTATCCTATGCATGTTTCCACTCAAATTATCTATGGTATGATCCTAGTTATTCTCATTAGGGGGAGCATATAGTTATCAACCATGGGACAGGTAAGGCCAATCTATAACCAAGGGGATAGGTTATTTCAAACACAAAAAGGGAAATTAGCTAGACAAAAATGGCCTGCAAGGGGAGCTAACCTAGTACTTACCTTTGAACCTCTAATCTCACATTTGACGTGCATATAAAGGTAATCTCCAAGTATAGTACCTCGCACTCATTTCTGCGCAGCTTTGGGCGTGGAGTGGGCGTGGCGTCCATGATTGGCAGGGGAAAGTCGAGTTTGAGTGGCAGTCATGCTAAAAACATTACATACACAAATGATAAAACGTTCCCATAACATAATAACACGTTCGAATCAATGAAGTCCCGGTCACACTTTTACATTTAAACACCCCTCAGTGCTACAAAACATATGTTTAACTGCTGCCGGTTTTTGACGGTTTTTAATCACACCTGTTTAATAATCAATATAGCGGTCCCAGTCACATTTTTAATAAAGTTAACGCTACGGTGGAAGGAATTCTGTGTGAGAATTTGTATGATTTGACTCTTATTTGCAATGGTTGAATAATGCATGACTTCTGTAAATTACTTCTGTAAAATGCTTATGGTTTCCCTGAATAAAATGAATGGTACGATGCAAGGAATTGTGTGTGTGCATTAGTATGATCTGACTCTATATTTGACTAAAAGTAATGGTACGGCAGGAGCAAAATAAATATTCATGTGGGCTTGGGCTGGAAGTGTGTTCGGGGCGGGATTTGCTACTGCTCATCCTGCGAGGTACTACACTTGGAGATTACCCATATAAAAATGCATAAAAAAATCACAAAAAACTCAGAATGTTTTACAGATCCAAAAAATTCTCACCAATACAACCAATGCTACACTTGCCACTAAATACCCCCTCCCATCACTACTTTGTGACGCTCCCATTCTTAACTAACTTCCAGGCAGCACAAGAATCAAAATTTGATCAATGCTAATAAAATGACTAAATTTGCAGCAAATACCCCCTTCAGAACCCATTACTGTATAGCACTGACAGCCTAAATTGTTAGAACTGCCCCATCAAGTAACATATATACAGCTTCTTTCCACCTATAAAATTATCCAGATACATCTGCCTGTCGGGCACTAAATGCCATTCTACACAACTATGTTTGAACTCGATCGTTATGATCCAGAGAGGAAAAACCTTTCTGTCCATAACCTTATCAAACCTGCAGGGCATGATTTATATTTATACCGTATTGCTAAGGCCTGGAACTCCTTAGTTAGTTATATCCATCAGGTCAATACCCTACCTCTAGTCCTTTAAAACCATTCTGAAATAATTCTCAGGCAAAATTTGTCTCTGTTCTTGTTCAATCCCAGTCTAACAATATTCCTAAATATGAACAAGTTCCTAGTCATCTGAACAACACTGGTATTGATGTGCCACAACACAAAAAGCAGCATGATTTAGCCAATAAAGGTTTTATTACGACATTTTCTCTCTAGCGCTTCAGCTATACACAGCCTTCAAGGAGTAAAAGTTCTTATTCATAACTTACACCTCCTTGCTCACCCTCTTCACTCACTTCCTAACTTTATCTACCACTACACCACAACAACAATTATCATACTGAAAAATAATGAAAGCAATATTACTGGGCAATAAATTCTTCATACCACTTAACTACCCCTGATTTTTGTCTTATATTATTACCCTTCTCCTTGTCAAATGTTTTGATTTAATGGTAAATCACTGAAGACTGTTCACTCAGTAATGTCAGGCATTCAGGTTCATTCTTCTAAGTCTTTAGGAAATCCAGGTTGATGAAAACACTTATTCTCTTATGAACTTTTAATTGAATTAGGATAATATTTAAAAATTATCCCTGATTTTGGACTTGTAAAGACCCTGGTGGTCGTTAGGCTAGTATAAACCTATGAACATATTACACACAAAACATGGCACAAAAATACACTGAATGCATCCTTCATACTTATTTCTTCCTACAACATATACTTCAAATTCAAGAGATGACATAAATAACTAAAGAGAATTTAAATAATCTTTCAAAACAGAAATGTACACTAACCTGTAGCATCCTTCAGTAAGCTTGTCAGTATGTATCAGAATGTCTCACTGGAGCCATGTTTTTGTGTGAAGTAGGCTCAATGGAGCCATCAGGAAAACCTACCCAATATCTGAGCAATAAAACATGGGCATAATCACTGCCACATACAGCACCAGGAGCTGAAGCCAGAACTCAGGTTTCACAACCACTGAACAAAACTAGTTCTAAACTTCTTTTCACCATCCACAAAAGGAAAACATAATAAATACTGTATAAAATACCTCACTAATAAGACACACTAAAACCTTCAACAATTACCACATCTTCTCAGATGAGCTACAATCCTGCTGATCAAAGAAAACAGAATGTGGTAAACCTCCTGGAAAACCAGACCCCCAAGCAATCAGTGAAAAAAAGCCAGTTACCTATGTAAATAACAGCCCTCCACAAACACAAACACAGTGAAGTAATTACACACAGAAAGAATGAAAACAAGCAACCCATAACAAATGAGACATATAATACAAAGCTTTACACTACATAAACCATACAACATAGAAACAAGGAGTACATCAGATAGATATTTTCTACTTAAAGGTCTCCAGTACACCAAACACAGGAAATGCTATCAATAATACACAATCTAAATCAGAATCTCCAAAACATAAAAATGTTCACTTACCCGTAATAGCCAAGTGTTGTAGTCTAAACAAGCCCTATTAATTCTTCTAGCAGCCATCTCCTACAAGGTTGACTCCTTCTCCAAATGGCTTGTACAAAATCTGTATAACAGCTTAATTGGCAGAATAAAGCCATTATCTGTAAAACTTACACCAAAATTAAAGTTACCTAGAGCAAATCATGGCAGTCATTTAAAATCCCACTGTCATCAACCACAAAAAGTAAAATTCTTTAAAAAAAGTAGTAATTTTTTAAAAAAATGGATGCACTAACCTCACATCCAACCTTCCATTATGGCTGTGAGTTCCACAACTGAGGTGAATTTTGTATAAAGTGACACGCGTATCATTTCATAAAATAGCACCCCCAACCCCAAGCAATTAAGCCAAGCCTTGTCTCTCCACAGGATGCATCTACATAGCACCTGAATTTTTACTGCTTTGTGATGAATGCATGAATTCTGGTTAACACATTCAAATAAATACATACACTGAAGTAAATAAGGCATTTTAAACAGCTCAGCATTTAAACCTCTCAATAAGAAGAAATGAAAGTCACCACCAAGTCAGAAACCAATGCACGAACCAGAAATTAGAAACCAAACCAATGAGAAGTAAAGCGAAGTCCTTGCCAGAAGCAAACTCAGCCAAAATACTGCTTTAACGTGTTTATTAAAACCTTAACGTTTTCACCACGGCAGCCCGTGGCTTCATCAGAAAGTAAATCAACACTACAAAACACTGTTTAAAAACAGGAAATAGAGGAAATGACATCATACAAAATTTTCCAAAGCAGCGTCAGTAAATTATATCTATTAAACTTTTAAAATCATAAAAAATTATTTAAAAATGACAGCCTTTGTTAAATATACTAGTAACCCAGTACAACACTTTCTTTAGTTGTATTTAGGAAATCTGTACATATCATCATGACAAAGTGCCAGTGTAAAACCATAAACCTTCGTGCAACCATAACTCCAAGTGTGCATTTTTGTATTAAAAGCGTATGTATATATGTATAATATTTAAATACCAACAAGATATAACATTATGACTAAAGTAATACCACACATTAACCAATAGACCAGAAGTCAATTATGATTTTTTGTTCACTTCTGTTCAGTACCCAAGAGGTTACTTTACCTCTCATTAAAGTCATGACAGTCAACTAAACGTTTCTTTTCTTTATTATTCAATTTGTTTATACTTCTAACATATAACCAAAGATATTTGTCACCTAAGATAACTTTTAAGTTTTAAAACAGGGGCTATATTACAATTACTATTTAATCCTGGATACCTAAATGAGTCCAGGCGTAATTGCCATTCAAGCTCCCTGTTTTCTAAAATCAGTGAAAATGGACCTCCCCTAGTTTTAATAGGGACATGATCAATGGCCATAAATAAGAAACTATGACCAGGGTTGGAACCTATATGCTTTGCTAAAGCATTTTCGCTCTTATTATTTTTTATAGCGTAAAGGTGTTCATATATTCGGTCCCTCAAACGCCGATCCGTTTTACCTATATAAAACGCGTCACAGCAACTACACAAAGCAGTGTAGATGACGGATTTGCTGTCACAATTTAAGGCAAAACGTATCAAGTACTTCTTATCCCTAATCGTGAATGTTTCACCTATTCTCACCTCCTGACAATATCTACAAAAACCACATTTTGCCATCCCATATCGCTTATAAAAGGGTTTTTGGGTTGCCTCTCTTTGGAGTAAATCCTTCAAGTTATTAGGTCTCTTAAATATAAATCTTGGTTTTCTACCAAGTTTGTCCACCAAATATGAATTTGTAGATATCAGGTGCCAGTTTTTATTTATTATTGCCAGGATCCCCCTAGTATTCAAACTAAATGTAGTGATAAAACTCAGGGAATAATCTATTTCTTCACCTCTTTGTACATTTATCCCTACTTCATTACGATCGAACTCACTTCCCATTGTTATTTCGTAAATTGGTGAATCGCTACCTATGGGCTCACCCTGCGATAGTAGAGGTTTGTAAAACCCACTAGTCCTTTTTCTAGAGACTTCCCCTATCAGGTCACATAACATTTGGTTTGGATAACCACGGTTACTGAACATAGTTCTTAACAACTCACATTCCTCATCAAAGTCTACCATGGTGCTACACATTCTACCAGCTCTCACCAACTGCCCTTTGACAATAGATCTTTTCTGTTTGTATGGGTGAAAGCTGGAAAAATGTAGAAATGCATTACAATATGTGTGTTTTCTAAAAACAGATGATGTTAAACATTGCCCTACACTATCCTTTTTCAGTTTAACATCAAGGTAGTCAATTACCCCAGATGAAAATTTTGATGTAAATCTTAAGAACTCCGTAGTGGAGTTCATAGTGTCAACAAGAGCCTTCGCTTCTAGTTCTGTACCCCTGAACAAGATAAAGATGTCATCTAAAAATCGAGTATAATAGATGACAGACTCCAATAGGCCTGGGATTTTCTTTAAGATGTTAATTTCCCAATAGCCCATAACATAATATTCATGACCCCCCTATGAGAGCATTGATCGATGGCAGGTCCTCGATTATTTACCCTTGTTCAAAACTTATCACCAAAATTTTGGACAAATATATAAAAGGAATCACCAGTCTTTGTAAGGACTCTTGGTCCTTCCTTGGGAACATCAACGAAATCTTGTTCAACCAGAACAATAACTTTTTGACCATCGACGTCATTGACCTATATACCTCCATTCCACACCAGGAGGCGGTCGAATGGACAGGGCTATGTTAAAAGAACTTGGTGCCTCTAGACTTGAAGTCGATTTGGTCACAGAATTGTTAGACATTGTTTTGACTTCTAACTATTTTATGTTCAATGACGAATTCTTTCTTCAAAAACGTGGGGTTGCGATGGGCTCACCCTGTGGGGGTGGGGTAGCCAATTATGTTATGTATGCATTTCTACATTTTTCCAGCTTTCACCCATACAAACAGAAAAGATCTATTGTCAAAGGGCAATTGGTGAGAGCTGGTAGAATGTGTAGCACCATGGTAGACTTTGATGAGGAATGTGAGTTGTTAAGAACTATGTTCAGTAACCGTGGTTATCCAAACCAAATGTTATGTGACCTGATAGGGGAAGTCTCTAGAAAAAGGACTAGTGGGTTTTACAAACCTCTACTATCGCAGGGTGAGCCCATAGGTAGCGATTCACCAATTTACGAAATAACAATGGGAAGTGAGTTCGATCGTAATGAAGTAGGGATAAATGTACAAAGAGGTGAAGAAATAGATTATTCCCTGAGTTTTATCACTACATTTAGTTTGAATACTAGGGGGATCCTGGCAATAATAAATAAAAACTGGCACCTGATATCTACAAATTCATATTTGGTGGACAAACTTGGTAGAAAACCAAGATTTATATTTAAGAGACCTAATAACTTGAAGGATTTACTCCAAAGAGAGGCAACCCAAAAACCCTTTTATAAGCGATATGGGATGGCAAAATGTGGTTTTTGTAGATATTGTCAGGAGGTGAGAATAGGTGAAACATTCACGATTAGGGATAAGAAGTACTTGATACGTTTTGCCTTAAATTGTGACAGCAAATCCGTCATCTACACTGCTTTGTGTAGTTGCTGTGACGCGTTTTATATAGGTAAAACGGATCAGCGTTTGAGGGACCGAATATATGAACACCTTTACGCTATAAAAAATAATAAGAGCGAAAATGCTTTAGCAAAGCATATAGGTTCCAACCCTGGTCATAGTTTCTTATTTATGGCCATTGATCATGTCCCTATTAAAACTAGGGGAGGTCCATTTTCACTGATTTTAGAAAACAGGGAGCTTGAATGGCAATACGCCTGGACTCATTTAGGTATCCAGGATTAAATAGTAATTGTAATATAGCCCCTGTTTTAAAACAAAGTTATCTTAGGTGACAAATATCTTTGGTTATATGTTAGAAGTATAAACAAATTGAATAATAAAGAAAAGAAACGTTTAGTTGACTGTCATGACTTTAATGAGAGGTAAAGTAACCTCTTGGGTACTGAACAGAAGTAAACAAAAATCATAATTGTCTTCTGGTCTATTGGTTAATGTGTGGTATTACTTTAGTCATAATGTTATATCTTGTTGGTATTTAAATATTATACATATATACATACGCTTTTAATACAAAAATGCACACTTGGAGTTATGGTTGCCGAAGGTTTATGGTTTTACACTGGCACTTTGTCATGATGATATGTACAGATTTCTAAATACAACTAAAGAAAGTGTTGTACTGGGTTACTAGTATATTTAACAAAGGCTGTCATTTTAAATAATTTTTTATGATTTTAAAAGTTTAATAGATATAATTTACTGACGCTGCTTTGGAAAATTTTGTATGATGTCATTTCCTCTATTTCCTGTTTTTAAACAGTGTTTTGTAGTGTTGATTTACTTTCTGATGAAGCTACTAACGGCCGTGAAAACGTTAAGGTTTTAATAAACACGTTAAAGCAGTATTTTGGCTGAGTTTGCTTCTGGCAAGGACTTCGCTTTACTTCTCAGAAACCAATGCAGTTAGCACCTCATCAAGTTGAATATGGCCATTTGCATGGTTGCACCTATGCTGGCACCCATTGTTTAATCCAGTATGTCCAAAATCAAAAACACTTAACAGACAGCCAAGGATGACTGTAGCAACTGTAGAATAATTAACATGCAAACCAACTGATTCGGTCTTCTCTTACCACAAACTCAAAATTATGTAACTATTTTTTTATATATTTAGTCAACCTTTTAGTTAATGTAACAAACCTTAATAAACTGTGAATTTTCCGTGGAGATGGATATCTGCAGAAGATAGTGATAAAGCTATGTATACCGTTTTAAGTACTTTATTTACAGGACTGTAACAGACTTAGAACAGCTATGAAAAAGTAATTTCAGTGAAAATACAAGGAACCACAAATATCAGCTGCCCAAGATGAGAACTGTAGAAGCAGAGTTTAGTATGAGAGGAAACATATTCACTTTAATGATGCACTTCCTCTGCAAGAACCTAAACCTCTAAACTTATGGATTGGATTAAGTTTACAGAAGGAAACTGCAAAGGACCAAAGAGACCAGCTAAGTAATCACAAAAAAGGAACACTAGCCACTAACCACAAACTTCAAAATGAACTTTATTAAGGTTAAGCAGATCAAGCGAACAAAAGTGAATCATGCCCAGTGGCTAACAAAACTGACCAGACAATGCACCTTTCATAGCGACAAGGCATGGAAAATTTGGCAAAAAGATAGAACACATCAAAATGAAATTAATTTCAAACTAAGAAATATAAGCCAAGAAACTAGTAATACAAGATAAAAAAAAAAAAATATATATATATATATATATATATATATATATATATATATATATATATATATATATATATATATATTTCTCCTCTAAGCTAACAACCTTACAAAATAATCCAAAGAAATTCTGGAAGTCAGTCTTCACCCTTTTCAACCCTGGAACTCTACAGAATCCCTCTTCTGCACCTGATAAGACCCCTAATTAAATTTCCCATGACTTTAATACTCACGTTATTACCACCATCCAAAAATTAATCAGACTTCTCAACAAGACCAAATCAGTACTCCCAGAATACTAATAATCTCATACAAAAAGACAATGCACCACTCATTCCTGACAAAAATTCCAAGCCTTCCGCAGCTCACTCATTTTCTATTCAACCAGTACCCACATCTCTCATATGTAAACTATCTGCAGACAACCTTCTCTAGAATATTTACAACTAGCAGCAAATGCAATTGCATATCCAGTTAGTATTCTTATACACTGCTCTCTCACAGAAGGATACGTTTCACATCTATGGAAAAAAATCTATTATTACTCCACTACATAAAGGCGGAAACTCTCACGACCTCTCAAACTATCGCCCCATCTCTATACTTTCCCCACTATCCAAAATCTTTGAGAAGTGTGTACACACACAATTACTCAAGTACCTCATTGATAATAATCTTTTGTCTCCCACTCAACATGATTTCCGCCCAAAGCACAGCACTATTACAGCCCTGCCCTCATTCACTGATACTGTCAACAAAGCCTTAGATACAAATCTCCCAACTTCAGTAATCCTATTGGAGCTATCTAAAGCTTTTCACACAGTATCACATACTAAATTTCTGATCTAATTAACAAAACTTGGCTGCGCCCCCAAATCCCTCAGCTGGTTTACATCATACCTGAACAATAGCAATCTGTAAAGTTGCATAATGTCCAATCTGATTATCTGTAACAACATAGGAGTCCCACAGGGTTCCATTCTGGGACCATTACTCTTCAACATCTTTATTAATGACCTCCACAAAGTCTCTCAACTAATAAAATTATCCAATACGCCGGCGATTCGACAATAATATTTACTTCAAACAATTTCTCTGACCTCCTCACAGTTACTCAAAATACATTTACAGAGATTGAGTCATGGCTAAACAATTCACAACTGCTACTGCTACTAAACGCCAAAAAAAAAAAACTTCTATTATTCACTTCAAAACCACCAGATATAGACTAGACAAACTCATCTTTGAAACACACATTCTCAACACAAAAAAGAAAACACACTTTAAACTTAACTTTATCGTCATAAACTTTACATGAACAAAATACCAAAATAAAACTGGCCAAGTACCTTACTCATCCCTGCTCTACTTTATGGTAGTGCCATCTTTACTAACCTTCACTCATCCCTCCGCAATAAAGTCTTGTTACTATAAAATAGTTAAATTCGCCTCAGGAAAGCCTAACCGCTCACACCACTGCCAAGCAATCTCTGAACTGAACTGGTTGGATTTCCCAAACTATATTTGCTATACCCAGCTAATGCTAGCCCATAAACTAATTTATAAACCAAATACCTGCCTAGCACTCTCATCAATACTACAAACTTATATTCCTTCACATACCCTAAGATCTTCCTACAAATTGCTACGAAGTGTAACCAAGCCCAACAAGAGAGCTGGACAATGCTTGTTCTTCCATAGCATTGCTAAAAAAATGGAACTCCTTACCCTCCCATATTATCCAAATACACTGTATAAAGACATATAAAGTAGCATTAAAAACTTCCTTCCTACATAATCTCAAATGCCAATGCAAATCAAACAAACCACCATAAAACCTTTACTACTTATCTCTAACCCACTTCAATAGTTCAAAATAATTTTTATCCTGACAGCAGCACAGCTCTGTTTGACAAGAACTGCCATGTTTTTTTCATGCAATGCCAAAAAGAAACAACTCAAGCTTTATACTATACTACCAACTGTCATCTAAGTTTATATAAGTTCTGATACATACTGATAAGTTTTATATTGTTTATGTATTCTTCTTTTATATATTTTTTCAAATTTTACATATTTTCACTTTCAAAAATGTTTTTGTCAAGTGTCTATATTTTTATTTGACTGTGGAGCTTTTCTCCCTGTATCTCCACTGAAAATGGGTTCTTGACCCACTGGATTTTCCTGGTCAATAAATAAATAAATAATAAATTAAGCACTTTTGTTCCACATTTAGTAAAGGAACTTTATCAGAACTAAAAAATCAATCCCCTAACTCCATTAAATACATTGGTGGTTGGTTAGCACTTGATAGGTAGGTTCATAGTTTCATAGGTAGGTACTAGGCTATTGGCCTAAGGGCCTAAGTAAGCCTAGCCAACAAGGTTCCCATGCTTATGCCACCCAAGAAAGTGATTTTCCTGTACTCCTGCCGACCAGAACCACAGAAGTGTTACCCAGGGTGTATTTCCTATTTCCCATCCACTCATCAAGATTTTTCTTGAAGAGTGCTAATGAGGAACTTTGCTTGACATAGATGGGTAGCTTGATCCAGAGTATGGGAAGTCTCTGAGACAGGAATCTATCCCTCCACCATGTCCTGTTTATTTTGGTGACAAGGTTTAGATCCATGGAGCGTGTAGCTCGGAGGGATTGGGATTTCTTTAGGTGTAGCATGTCCAACAGCCCTGGGTTTGACATAGCTTTACATGTTAGGCAAAGATCACCTCGGAGTAGGAGATATGATACTGAATAAAGCTGGAGTTTTTTGAGATGGTCAGTGTAGGGCATCTGTTTGAGGCCAGTAATCCTCTTTGTGAGGTATTTCTGGGGCCTTTCCAGCTGCTGCAGATGTTTTCTGAGTACATTCCAAAAGTTGTACTCTATAATGGGTCTAATGAGTGTCGAGTAGAGGGGAACAGTGACCTCTTTTTTCCTGGATGAGAACCATTTTGTGATGAGGTGTGCCACATAGAAGGATTTCGTGACTACTGTGGTGATGTGATTATTAAAGGACAGACTACTGTCCGCCTGGTTCCTAAGGTCTCTTATCACACATTTGGCGTTAAGCAGACTGCCGTTTATGTGGTATTTCATGGATACAGAGTTTTTACCAAAGGGGATGACAATGCACTTTTTGGCATTGAGCTTGAGGCCATGGCTCTGACACCAGGCATCTGTCTCAGTGAGGCCCTTCTGTAGGATGTCCACATCATTTGAGGACTCAACTATGGCTCTTAGTTTGCAGTCATCTGTGAACTTCATTAGCCAGAGGGCTTCTGTCTTAGCCTGTGCTTCAGAGAAGTAGATAACAAACAGGAGAGGTTCCAGGACTGAACCCTGTGGTACTCCACTTGTCACTGGTTTGAAGTCAGATTTGGAGTCTGCAGTCTTTACAGTGTGGGTTCTGTCTGTGAGCCAGTTGGCAACCCACCTTGTGATGTAGGGATTTATACCTAGTTTAGTGAGTTTAGCTGTAATTCCAGAATGGGGGATGGCGTCGAAAGCCTTGGAGAGGTCAAGATAGGCTGTGTGAACTACCTTACCCTCGTCTACGGCTTTCGTGACTGCCTCAAAGATGTCAGTCAAGTTCAGGAGGCATGAACTGCCTTTCACAAACCTGAACTGGGTGGGGTCCAGAGTTTGGAGGTTACCAATGTCTTTGTTTATGAGTTCCATGATGATACATTCCATGGCCTTGCAGACCAGGCTTGTCAGGCTAATAGGGCGATAGTTCCCGGGATCAGTGGTGGCTCCCCCTCTGTGAAGTGGGATAACTGCTGCTGTGCACCATTCAGTGAACACAAAGCCTGACATGAAGCTATGATTGAACATGGTGCTTAGGTGGGGAGGCAGTTCATTCTGAAGTTCATGTAAAATGCAGCCTGAGATGTTGTCCTATGGATGTTGTGCTTTTGGCTTTAGAGAGTGCAGCTTTTAACTATGTAGTTATGATTAGAGGGGCTCTGCATTCTTTCTGTATAGATATGGGCCCTTTAGGGGGTGAGAGGGGGGTAAAGTTAGCACTGAACCTATTTGTCAGGATGTTGGCAATATCAGTTGGTTCTGTAATTTTCATGCAGTTGTGCCATAACTCAGAGCAGATCTAGGTGTTGCCATTGAGAGATTCTTGACATAGCTATAGAATGCTTTGTGGTTGTCCTTAGAATCAGTTTTCGTAACTAGATTTGGAGGATCTTATAAGGGATCTCAGCTTCTTACTGAGGCTGACCAGGGAGCTCCTCCACTCGTGGGATTTTACTCTCTTTTGCAATGGTTTCTTCCTTCTGTTGTAGAGTTTGTTTATGGCGGAGGCCACCAGATTGGCTTCCTTTTTTTTGGAGGATAGCATCTTGGTTCTGTTTGGGATAGCACGATCCATGCACTTGTTTAAGTGCTTATAGAGTGCATCTGTGTAGGATTCAGCAGTCATAACTGTATTGTCCAGCTGCATGGGTGTCATGAAGTTCACCACTTCTGTCTTAAGAAGTATGAAGTTGGCTTTGGAGACTTTTTTTTTCTGTGGTTTCCTTAATGGGGGTTGGGGGCGGGATGTGGATATCTAGGGTGATTAGCTTATGGACGGATCTGACTATCGAGGAGTTGACTTCAGGTATGGAGCACCGGACACTCATGTTGGTAATAACTAGGTCTAGGATATTGTTACCCTTGGTGGGTGTGTGGATAAGTTGATCCAGGGCATTGGAATTTATGAATTCCAGAAAGCATTGAGCAAAAGAGTTGGTAAATGATCATGTGGTGGCTTTTTATAGACTTTAATGGAGTTAGGGGATTGATTTTTTAGTTCTGATGAAGTTCCTTAATAAAGTTCATTTTTGAGTTGGTGGTCAGTGGCTAGTGCACCTTTATTTGTGGTTACTTAAATTTACAGAAACTGGCATCTCAAGATGGCCTGAAACACAAAAGCAAAAAGTACATTATAGTATTTTTACTGATATAATTGATTTTTGTAGTGGCCATGTAAACATGCAATGGTCTTTCAATGTGCTCACCAGTGCACATACTGTCTGTAAAAATATCATGCATATACCTTTTGTCAAAGTCTTGAAGATACACTCTAAAAGATCTCAGACTTTGGAGCAGACAAGGCAGCATGTATTTCTTCTTTACTATTCCACATACTGCAAGTTCATGCAGGTCACACAAGAGTCACCAGGAAAGCAGGTCTAAGCATGTTATGCACAGTAACTCTGCTTCCATACAGGGATGTGCCTTACTCATATGTCATGGGTTCATAAGAGTTGCACATCAATTGAGATGCAAGGATATTTCAGTTTTCAGGACTCACCGTTAAGCTTTTCCTCCCTTTTCAGGTAAATTTATGAATACCCAATCAGTTATCCTTTTGAAAGGCTGACAGCATGTCACATTGTTTAACTTGGAGAGTGAGTTTGTTCTAGAGAAGTGAGAAAACAGTGGGTTATAAATCTATCCCTCCACCATGTTTATTTGTTGGAGTGGATTTAGATCTGTGGTCCTAGTATTAGCTGGGCTATTTGATTTATGGATGTATAACAGATTTTGGACTACTGGATCCAGTGTAACCAGCAAAGCCTCCATACTCCACTTTAGTAACATGTGATAATGCTGCCCCTAAATCTATCCTGCATCTTAAACATACAAAAGCAGTTGCTATAACACTACCACTACAGAAGACAGTAGGGACTGTCATCACACATGTGCGCATGGGTACACACACACACACACACACACACACACACACACACACACACACACACACACACACACACACACACACACACACACACACACACACACACACACACACACGTAAAAAAGGCATTCTATATTGTTCATCTCATAAGTAAGTGCATTGCCTCCAGAAAAAAAGAAGTTATAACCTCCCTGTACTCTTCCCTCATCAGGCCAATAATTGAGTACAATGCCCCTTTTGTTATGTACCTTTCCAAGCACCTGCAGCAACTGGAGAGACCACAAAGGTTCCTCACAAGGAAAATTCAAGGTCTGCAGCATCTGTCCTATGTGGATCATCTGAAGTCATTGTCATTTTATTCTATTTCATACAGACTGCTCAGAGGCGATCTCTGCCTTGTATACAAGGCAGTCTCTGACCCTGCTTTGTTGGAAATGTTGCATATACGCAAGTCAAATGGTACATGGGCTACTAGCTCTAAAGACCTTAACCTGGTATGTGACAGTAATTGAACCTGCTGGAGAGACAGATTTGTCTCCCAGAGGTTACCACACCTTTGGAACAGACTCCCACTTCATGTTAGAGCACCTCTTTATCCCTCTTCAAATGCAGTCTGGATGATTGGATGGGTAACTGTAAATTCACCCCTGGGGTTTCACCCGTGTCCCTCTTGGACAGATGCAATAGGTGGTGATCATGGAAAAAGGGTATAACTTGGCTAGGCTTGTAAGATCCCTAGGGCCATTAGCCTAGTAACTTCCTATGATCCTATGATATATGTGTCTGTGTATGTGTGTATAGATAGCTACACACACACACACACACACACACACACACACACACACACACACATACACATCTATGTCACTTGATCAAGTTTTCCGAAACTCAAAATTCATATTGGCGAGACAATGTGATCAAATCCTGAAAAATTGAACATTAAAAAAAATATGAAAATCAATATCTTTTACATTTTTGCAGGGGGTGCAAGCCCCCCCTATACCCCACACACTCCCTGCAAATTAAATATACCAACTCCGAGATCACACTACAATGAAGAAAATGGTAAGTTTCCTGATCCTCACTGTACTGTGATCTCCATTCAAAAGCACATGGGTGGGGTGACAGGAATAAAGAAGGAGAGGCCACTCTAGACTTCTGTCTGGCAAATGGCTTGATAGTAGCCAACACATTGTTCAAAAAGAGATACTGTAACCGGATCACATACAAGAGTGGCAAGCATGCAATTCTAGTGGATTTCTTCTTAGTAAGGAAAGGGCAATGGGGTAGAATCAGTGATTGTAAAGTCATCAGCAGTGAAACAGTTCTCCACACCATAAACCACTGGTTGCCAAAATCAGCTGCAAGCAGTGGTCAGAGGAGGCTCTAAGTTCAACAGACACCAGGCTGAACACCTAGAAGTTGACTGGAGAGAAAGCACAACAGTTCAAGGAATAGCTCAGAGCTCTAGCACCTTAAGAAGAAGAAGAGGAAATAGGTGGAGTTGAAGAAGAATGACAGCATCTCAAAACAGCATGTGTGAGGACTACAGAACATGTATGCAGCCAAGCCAGGGATGGAAATAAGGTACATAAGGAAAGCTGAAGCCCAGAATTCATTGAAAGAAAGAAGGAGTGCAGGAAAAATGAGAGAAAGAAAAGACAGACCAGAATAGGAGGGAATACTGGTTGGCTAACAAAAAGGCAAAGAAAGGAGTAGGGATAGCAAAGAACAAGGCATCAGAGGCACTCTACCAGCTTCTGTAGGGTGACTCAGTAGATGACACAAAGAAAGTATATCAGGCTGCAATGCAAACACAGAAAGACAAAGAAAACAGTCAGACACCTTTCATAGGGGATGCCAGAAACAACTTGCTCACCAGTCCACAGGACATCAAAGGCAGATGGAAGGAGCACTTCCAACAGCTTCTGAATTAAGAAAACCCATACAGAAGCTGTACTGCCCCAGACACAGTCTACAATGAGAGATGAGCAGGAGCCCACCCTAGAAGAAGTAAGAATCAAACTAAGGAAAATGGAGTCAGGGAAAGCAGCAGGCTCAGGTGAGGTCACAGCAGATATGATAAAGATACTGAGTGAGACAGAAGAGGATTGGCTTTGGAGCGTGTACTCCTAGCAATGTGGAGAGACAGGTGTATCTCAAGTGACTGGATAATAAGCATATTAGTGCCAGTGTTCAAGAGCAAAAGGTACATTCAAAACTGTGTTCAGTACAACGCTATCAAACTCCTGTCACATTGCAGGAAAGTTCTGGAGAGGGTGATTGATAAATGAATACGTAGGGTGGTAGAAAATAAGATGAAAGATGAACAGTGTGGATTCAGATCAGGATGCAGCATGACCACTTCAAAGAACAAATTGCAAACAAGCATATGCAGGCGATTGCATGGTCACCATCTTTCAGTAGCAGATAAGTACTGGAAAAGAAGAATCCAACCATTCAGCTCTAGTGATTGAGATATTCTAAACCAAAATGTTCTGACTAATGCTGTTATCACTTAGTAGCTTGGATATAAGCACACATAACAAATAGGTGAAGGCAGTGAGCCAAAGTGCTATTGCTTTTTAGAGATGTATAATATAGTTGTTTTATTCATCTGCAGTTGCCATGTTGTGTTTTGAAATTGTTGATCATAATGGAGTTTGAGTTGCTAAGGAAAGCTATGGCTGAATACTTCTTGCTACATTTTGATAGTGAAACCAAATGTCACAATGTATCCATTCTGCATAGTCCAGTTTGAAAGTGATTAGTTTCAATGTGTCCATGCTAAGTAAGCTGGGTTAAAGTTGTCATATATAAACCTGTGTTCAGTGTTGCCATTTATAATATATAATATAATTATATACACAGTACATTGCTATTTGGATCACTTGCTACCTGAAATCTTTACTGAAAAAAATTGCCAAGACAAGGATGAGGCTCCTCTGGTACAGCAAATGTCCGTAAAATTCCAGAAAGCAGAACTGAAAGAGGCAGCCAAACACGACAATAAGAAGCCAACTATGTCTTTAACATGAAAGTAAAAACCAAACAAAGCTGAAGACTTAAAATTCAGTAAGCGCTTTCACATTCTAATGGAATGCTTCATCAGACTGTTAACTATTAACTTAATTTGTGCCCTTTAAAAACTTTAACATTTCATTGTCAAACCAATCATCATTGGGCTCATGAATATTAAATAAAAATGATGCATTGATCAGTATATCTCATCAAAACCTTGTGAATAATTCATCAAAAACATTATAAAACATTTATATGACATATATAATATAATAACCATCTCATATTGATAAAAATATATATATAAATATGTATATGAATATATATATATATATATATATATATATATATATATATATATATATATATTTCTACAAATAAAAAATATAAAATTTGACAATTGTGTTTGTATATATATATATATATATATATATATATATATATATATATATGAAAATGCATATAAAACCACATATATTAGAAACTGTATATGAAAAAAACTTTGTTAAATATCTTATCATAACTTGTAACATCTATTAATATATAATGTCACAAGGATGTAACACATGACTCTTTGATTTGTCCTTGAAATATAATACACAAACTATCATATACAAGACCATGTATCCATCAATCAACACTAAATACTAGTATATGTACAACTATGCCTAATAAAAACTGTATTTGTAAACATATAATACTAGTCATAACTTACTGTGTGTCATGACTTTTTATATGATAACTTCTATTCATAATATATATATATATATATATATATATATATATATATATATATATATATATATATATATATATATATATATATTTTCACACTGGAACTCCACTGCAGTAGTCCAAGTCCATCTATAGTAAAATATCAACATAAGCAGTAAAAACAAAACAGTAAACAACAGCCATAAGATAAAAAAATAAACAAAACAAAATTACTGACTTATAAAAAAGTAAAAAATAAAATCTAATAGGGTCTCACCCAAACAAATGACTCAAATGACTGGTGAGCAAACAAGCTAAATGCACAATGCATCATCATCACTTCATCCAAGTGATAATGAGAAATCACATCACAGTAATAACAATGTAATGTTTGCAATCACATTAAATTGGTGTTGGCAATCCAGGTTGATAGAAACCTGACTACTTTTGATCACTTGTTTTCTCCAACCACACAGAAAAGCCATTTTACATAGCCCACCTCATTAGTAAAGGAATTATCTCTCATCATCCAACAAGGATAAGGAGGTGACTAACTTCCTTACACATCCCTTTATTCTACTGATACAAAAGCCCCTTTCTGCATGTGCCTCCCCTTCTGGCATGTGCAAAGAAAGACTACAACCATTTTTACAAAAAGTCAACCATTTTTTCAAACCTATCCAAACCAAACAAAGTGCAAGAGCTTCTTTACTCTTCTCTGTCTCTCACTGGTCCCTATAAATTTCATTTTCTGTTTTTGCTTTAAGAAAAGACTAGCCTTGAGACTTCCTCGGCCTCCACCTCTGACCTCTGCCTCTAAATCACTACAAGACCTCAACACTTCACTGAAAAAACAAAACAAAATAAAATAGTTCTCTTCTTGATAAAAAACTTTAAAAAAACTAAAAATTTTCCTTAAAAATATCTCAACAATCAACATCAACATGACAAATGGATGGATAGCTATAAATGTACTTCTTGACTTAAATAAGTAGCATAGCCTTCATCAAAACGGATAGATAAGAAAATACATAAACTTTTTCCTCCTAGCTGGGCCAAGATCTAATATTATTGGTTACTCAAGTCTGCCCAAGAAGAGGGGGCCTATTTAACTAAAATTCCATGACACTTCTGGTTTATATGAATTAATAATTATAGAACATTTATATGCATATGTATATATGTTCTAATGTTTAAGATCCTTGGCTGCTAAAAAGGGTTTCATGGACACCTTATCATTAAGTCCTAGGCCTCTATCTGCCTGTAATCCTAATATCCATCTCATTTCTCTCTGCTCAGTATAGTTCTTATAATTCCCTAGCCTAGCATTCCTATACATCTTTTCTAATACCATAAATTTGAAACTATGTAGTGTGCCTTTATTTATAATATGTTTTGCTAATACATTGTTTTCATCCTCCCTATTTATTACATAAATATGTTCTTTCACTGCGGTAGCGTTGTCGCCTCACAGTAAGACGCTGACCAGTTCGACTCTCAGCTAGAGCATCTTCTGCATGGAGACATGCATGAATGGGCATACCTTCGTTGAAGGTTGTGCATTAGGACTGGCAACTCAGCACGTAAAAATCAACTGCCAGTCATTAGCGGACTGGAGTTCCGCTGTGGCGACCCCTAACCGGGAAAAGCCGAAAGACACAACAACAACAACTCGTTCCCTTAAAGTTCTATTTGTCATTCCTACATAGAACGAGTTATATTTACCACAATAGCAAGGTAAATCAAATCACATGTTCTGCAGTCAGCATAGCTATTGAATTCATATTCCTTCCCTATCTCTGGATGTACAAACTTGTGGCCATTTAACATAAAGGAACATTGATTGCAGCTCCTGCAAGCAAAAGTTCCTTTTCTAGTAGATCTTAATATTTGTTTTTCATTTTTTTCCCAACAAAGCATACGTTTCAATGATTTTGTGTTTTTGTACGTAATTCTAGGATGATCTCCTACCATAGCACTCAATTTTTCATCTACTGTTAATATATTCCAATTGTTAGTAAAAATTTCTTTAATCTTCTTATTGTTATTAGTAAATGAAATTACTGGTTTATTCATGTATGCAATATTCCTCCCATTTGTTTGTATATTCACTTCTTTGTGTTCAGAGTATATATAAGATTTCCCTTTAGAAGCTCTCTTAACAATATCTTTATGAAATGGCAGTTCAGTTTCTTCTTTTCTATAGCCCCTTTCTTTAAGTTCTTCATGCATCATTTCAACTGTTTCATGGAATTTAGATTCCTTGCTAGTTAATCTGGATACTCTTAGCACTTGTCCTTTAACTATGTTATTATAAATATGTGGAGGGTGCATACTAGTATGATGTAATATGGAATTTTTTCTACATTCCTTTCTGCATAACTGTGTCTGTATGGTATTATTTTCATTAAAAATAAGAAAATCTAAGAACTCTATATTTGATGTTGACCATTTAGCTGTCAAATATAAAAAATTGGTGGTTCCATTTATGTAATCTGTTAACCCACAAAGTTTGGTTTCTTCTCCTCTATATAACAAAAAACATCGTCCACAAAATGTTTGTATAATAAAATGTTTTCTTTATATTCACTTCTTAAAATGTATGTGTGTTCCCAATATGCCATCACAATATTTGCATAGGAGCTAGCGCATGGAGTACCCATGGCTACTCCCCTTTTTTGTAAAAAATATTTTTCATCATACACAAAAACATTATTATTGAGGACGATATCCATTAGCATGGCACATTTAATTATCAAATCTCTAGGTATGTTATGCTCAATTAAAAACAATCTCATGTATTCAATGCTTACGTCATTTGGAATAAATGTAAAAAGGGACTTTACATCCAGAGTTACCATATAGCTTATTTCTTTGTTTTTCTCAGGTACTGTGTATTCATAAAGGCTTCTAATAAAATGTTCAGTATCTTTAAAAAGAAGTTATGTACTCACCATAACATTCCATCTGAGTAGGTAACTTCATTTGTCAGCAACCTGTGGGTATCGGATCTGACCTGGATCCGAGCCGGCAGCTTTCCAAGCTAAAGATCCAAGCTCTCAGCTCCTCCCCCTTACCCATAATACCCTGCTACCTCCCTCCAGTCCTCAGATTGAGTTTGCCAATTTATCAAGCAATAACAGCCAAACATACTCGAAAAGAAAACGCTAACCTGATGCGTAACAGAAGGAAGATATTCCGTCATGACTATGACCACGAAACAGGTTAGGGAGAAGGAGGGGGTTGGTTGCTAACAAATGAAGTTACCTACTCAGATGGAACATTATGGTGAGTACGTAACTTCTTTATCTGAAGTAGTTAACTTCATTTGATCAGCAACCTGTGGGACAGAGTCCCCAGCTACCAAAAAACCTGGGAGGTCCTCAAGGAAGAATATTCCGAAGCACTGCGGAGCCAAAGGCTGCCCTCCCTCTGGATATCAGATCCAGATTGTAGTGTGAAATAAAGGTATGAGAAGAGGCCCAAGTAGCCACTGAACAGATGTCATCTAAGGGAACTCTAGACCAAAATGCTGCAGAGGTAGCCATAGAATGGGTAGAGTGAGCATGAACTCCCAAGGGTTCTGGCCGACTGGAAGCTTTATACGTGTGTAAGATGCAGTGGGATATCCATCTAGCTAAGGTAACTTTCGTAACTGGCTTACCTAAGGACGGCTTAGTGAAGGAAACGAAAAGTTGCTCAGATTTGCGAGAAGCAGCCATCCTGTGCAAATAAAGTCGCAATTGTCTATGCACATCTAACAAGTGCAGTCTGTATTCCCCTTTGTTTTGAAAGTTGGGGAAGAAAACAGGCAAATTGATGGCTTGATATTGGCCTTGGAGGCCAGTTTAGGCAAGAATGAAGGATTAGTCCTGAGAGATACTCTGTCCATATGGAAGACCAGATACGGGGGTTTTGTACAAAGGGCTTGAAGTTCAGATACCCTTCTAGCTGAAGTAATTGCAATCAAGAAGGCAGTTTTCCAAGATAAGAATTTTAAGTCAACAGAAGATGCAGGTTCAAAATGTGGGCCAGTTAGAGCCCGAAGAACTAAAGTTAAGTCCCATTGTGGAACCGCATTCTTGACAGGAGGTCTTAACAGAAAGGTGCCTTTCAAGAAGGTCTTGCATATCTTAGAGGAAGCCAAGGGTCCAAGGTTGTCCCCGATGTGGAAATGAGAAATGGCAGCCATCTGAACCTTCACAGTAGAAGAACTGGCCCCTTGATGAAAAATGTGGGACAGAAATTCGAGAACTGCTGGAATGGGTGCCATAAAAGGGTCCAAATCCCTATGTTTGGCCCAGATGGAAAAACGCTTCCATTTGCTCTTGTAAATCTTCCTGGTAGAGGGCTTATGTGCCCCTACCAGGATAGATTTTACGGGAGACGAGATACCAGGAGTCCTAGCCACTAAAGGAACTGGATCAACCAAGCCGTGAGCTTGTTGTCATCCAGATTCGGAGTTTGCAATCCCGAAGAATGAGAAATCAGATCCGGAATGGGATCTAAGACCCAAGGAGGAGCTATGATGTGAGACCACAGGTACGAGAACCAGATCTGACGAGGCCAGAATGGGGCTATGAGGATTATTCTGCTCCCCAACCAATGAGCTTTCTGCAGAAATTTCATCATTAGTGAGAGAGGAGGATAAGCATAAAGAAGACTGGGTGGCCAAGCATGAACTAGAGCGTCTCTGGGGCTCTCCCCTGGTGGGGGAATTAGAGCGAAAAATTTGCTGCACTTTGCGTTTGAAGGAGACACGAAGAGATCTCAGCAAGGCTGACCCCCATCTGAGGAAAATCTGTTATGCTATTAAGGGGTTCAGAGACCACTCGTAAGGTGTGAGGATAGAACGACTCAGCTTGTCCACTAGAATGTTGGACTGACCCGGAATGTGCGCTGCTAACAGAAAATGGTTGGTGGAAATCGCCCATTCCCAAACTCTTATGGCCTCTCGACAAAGAGGGTAAGACCTGGTTCCTCCCTGGTTGTTGATGTACCAGACCACTGCCATGTTGTCTGTCTGAATTGCAATAGTCCCTGGAGGAAAAAGGTCCTGAAGGGCTTGCAATGCTAAAACCACCACCCTCATCTCCAGAACATTGATATGCAGAACGGTCTCTATAGGGGTCCATGTGCCTTGGACGGTTCTGCCCATGCAATGCCCCCCCCCACCCAAGGTGAAAAGCGCCCATGGTCACCGTGGCTAGGGGTTGAGGCATCACGAATGGTCTCCCTTCCCGGAGCTCTCGGGAATGAAGCCACCAAAGGAGGGAGTCCCTGCAAACCCTACTTAGGGGAATCGGTGAATCCAATGGATGTAGGAGGAGAGACCATTGGACCTGAAAGGTCCATTGAAGGATTCTCATGTGCAGATGGGCAAGAGGAGAAAGGTTGATGGCTGCCGCCATGGATCCTAGGGCTCTCAGGACTAATTCCGCGGGTTGGGCTGGGGACTGTAGAAGTGCTATTACATGAAGTGACAAGGTGTGTAGCCTGTCCACTGTCAGAAAGGCCTTGGACTGAAGTGTGTCTATCCTGGCCCCTATGAAATCTAGAACTTGAACAGGATGAAGAGACAACTTCCTGAATTTTATGGTAATGCCTAGATGATGGGCTAAGAGTAAAGAATAATCCCTGGCAGAACAGAGTAGATGCCTGGTGGGGACTGTGAGGAGCCAGTCATCCAGGTATGGAAAGACCTGAATTCCCTGAAGTCTCAGGTGGGCCACCACAATTGCCATGACCTTGGTGAACACCCCGGGGGCTGTAGTGAGGCCAAACGGGAGACCCTGAACTGATAATGACTGGCCCCCAGGCGAAAGCGGAGAAACCTTTTGGATCGCCTGTCCATGAGAATGTGGTAGTACGCATCCTTGAGGTCTATGGAGCACATCCAGTCGTTCTCCTACAGAAGGGGTAGAATAGATTGTAGCATGACCATCCGGAATTTCTCTTTGGCAATGAACAGGTTCAGAGTTGACAGGTCGAGAATTGGCCTTAAGTCCCCCGTCTTTTTTGGCACCAAAAAGAACCTGGAGTAATTGCCCGACCTGGACTGCTCTGGGGGGATGTGCTGGATGGCCCTTTTTTCTAGTAATTTCTTTATTTACGAAGCTGCAGCCTCCCTCTGATTGGGTGGGACATCAGGAAGGTGCTTCCCTGGCAGAGCAAGATTCATGAAGGGGATAGAGTAACCTCTGGATATTATTCGGAGCACCCAGCGATCAGTATTAATGGACTCCCAACTTGCTAGATGCTCTGAAAAATGCCCCCCGACTGCCTCCAGAGAGGGACAGTCGGGCAACCCCTCAGGGCTGCTGCGCGGGTCAGTTGGAGAAGGGTTCTCTCGACCCGAAATTCTTCGGGGCCCCCCCCCTCTGCCTCTGGACCGGTGTCCACCTTGTCCTCCCCTGCCTCTGAAGGATGAAGGGTTCGGAGCAGGACGGAACTGCTGAGACTTCCAGAACCACATCTTCTTTTGTCCTGTCTGGTTCCTTCAGAAGGACCTTTGAGGAGCCGAGAAGCAGATTCCAATGGCAGACAGCGTTTTCCCATCTTTTTCGCTCTGGAGTAGCGTTTTGCGAACGGTTTTGCTGAACAGCATAGAACCGTCAAAGGGAATGTTTGCAAAGGATGCCTTGAAGGGTTCCGCAAAGTCGCAAAGACAGAGCCAGGCGTGGTGCTGCAAGGCAACCCCTGCTCCGCTGGCTCTAGCTGCCTTCTCTGTGGCATGGGAGAGAAGTCGCATAGAAGTGTTAGAAATTGACTTTAGAGTGGCCATGCGAGCCAAGAAGGTTAATTTGTCCTCGGCCGCCATGGACTCTGGGGGAGACCCAGCGTACTCTTTTATCAGATCCCACTGAAGCGTAATGACGTGTGCCAGGTAATTCAGCTCCCTTATGGAAAAGGTGGCTGAAGTAAGCATCTGCTTTCCAATGCGGTCCATATTCCGAGACTCCTTATCAGGCGGATGGACCGAGGAACTTTCTTGTGCCAGTTCTTTCTTGGTTGCAGCCGCCACCACCATGGCATTTACCAGGGAACCTTTATTCCACGCCGGCTTGTCTGAGGGGGGACTAAGGATTTTATCCGGTCTCTTAGGGATTGGCTCCACAGTGTCCGGCTCCTTCCAAGCCCTGGTAGTAATCAGGTCTACCAGGGGGTCGGCCGGGGGACACACCCAAGAGGTAGACGGGCCTGCGTCAAATGCCTCCAGAAACACAGACTCATCCGAGGAAGGTTTCTGGGCTGACCACCCACCTCTAATGCGTAGCATCTCCATAATGTCTCCAAAGGAGATGTCCTTGGGGGGTGACCTGGGGGAACCTTCCCCTTCCTCTAAGTCCGTGTCCTCCATTAGGGTCTCAGGGGAGTCCAAGTGCCTCCTATTACACTTTCATTTGTGAGGGACCTCCTCGGTGGGACTGTCCGAGGAGGGATCACCAATGGGGTCATGTTCCCCTATGGGAACTAACTGAGGTGCAGACGCAGGCTGTCCATGGGGCTGGATGATGGAAGACAGGCCCATATGTGAGGGAATGAGGGGTGGATCCGTAGCGCGGACCGGGGACTTCAAACTCCTTGAAGCACCCTCTCCACCACGTCGAAGGCCGAAGGTGAACCACTCTCCCCGGGCTCCGAGAGTAGTCCCCTCGGCTCCGATGTGAGGACCAGCGCTGGAGCCCACACGATCGGACCCAAGAGGGAAGTATGCTCTGACAGCAATGGAGCCGAAGACACACTCACCCCTGCAGATCCAAAGCTCAGCTCTTGGCCCCGAGAGCTCGGGTCCGAAAGATGACCCGATAAACTCGAGGGTAAGGCCGGCGTCGAAGTAGCAGCTACTATCAGCACCAACTCCCCAGCTCTGAGACGACTCGGATCTGATGGCTCCGAAATCCGATAGTGTATTAGAGAAGGAGTGATGGGTGCAAAGAAAGGGGCCGAGCTCCCTCTCAGAGGGGGGGAGGCAGGAGCACTCCCATCTGTATCTGGGCCTGCAGGAATCGACGCATCATCCGGTCCATATCTGCATCAGAAAGACTCCTAGTAGACCTAGAAGAAGTCACCAAGGCAGGCCAGGAAGGCCGCCTAGACGACCTCTAAGGTGACCGGGACTCCTCCTCCTGCTCCGGAGAGAAGCATGGAGAACGGAGCTGAGAGGGAGAAGACCTGGAAACACTCACGTGGGAACAAATCAGTTTAGCTGGCGGGGCTGAAGGAGCTGATTCAGCCCACAGCTTGTGACTCTTGTGCCTATCTCTCTCTTTATCCCTCTCTCTATATCTCTTCTCTTTCTTAGAAGAGTCTCCTCTCCCTGGGAAACAGTGGGAGGTTGAGTCCCAGCCAGGGAAGGGGGAGCTGAAGGCTGGACAGTCACTGCTGCGACTGGTGCCACTGAGGGAGTGGAGGAAGAAGAAACCAGGGGCAAGAGTCCCGCCAGGATTAGCTTGTTCCTCCTGTCCCTCAGTGCCCGGGGGTTAAAAGCTGCACAAAATCTGGCAGCCCAAAGTTAAGTGGGCTACCCCCAGGCAGAGAACACACTGAGTGTGGCCATCTGCTGGGGACAGCTTATGACCACACTCAGAGCATTTTGAGAAAATGGCCTGAGGGCCCTCGGCCATAACACTCAAGCACACACCCTAACACACACAGTAAGGGGAAGGGAAAACACTAAATTACCACTAAAAAGACTCAAAAAATGATTTAACTTAACTTAGGGTCTACAACACACACTCACACACAAAAAGCGCTATAAATTTAGCAGAAAATCTCCCAAATTCCTCTCATCTAAAACGCCAAGAGCTCATCCTTTATGCTTCAAGAAGCCACGGCAAACGAGATCTGAGGACTGGAGGGAGGTAGCAGGGTATTATGGGGATGGAGGAGGAGCTGACAGCTCAGATCTTTAGCTTGGAAAGCTGCTGGCTCGGATCCAGGTCGGATCCGATACCCACAGGTTGCTGATCAAATGAAGTTAACTACTTCAGCTCTATTGTTGTTTCTTCTACTACATTTTTTAATTGTTTTTCTAAATGTATAGATATGACTTCAGTAAGCCACCCCCTGCTGGATACTATGGGTCTGAGTGGTGGATTTGTAAGATTTTTATGGACTTTAGGCAAGCCTCTAAATGTAGGTACTAGTGGTTGTTCTACTAAAAAATGTTTATATAAATCAAAATCAATTACATTACATAAAAACATGTATAATTCATCTTGTACATTGTTCACTATTTTATTTAATTTAATTAAATCTATATCACAATATGCTACTTTATCAGCTAATAAATCTAACATCTTCTCCTTATACATAGAAGTATCCAGAATGACTATGGCTCTCCCCTTGTCTGCACCTCTTATTATAACTATGTTATGATTTGCCTGTAATTGCTTAAGTGCATTTTCTTCTTCTTTATCAATATTATAAAAATCATTTTTCATATTTTTACAATTGTATAACTTATTTAGATCTTTCACCATCGCTTTTTCAAAAGCTTCTACTAAAGGATGAATTGGTGGTGTAAATGTTGAAGGTATTTTGAAGCACTTCGTAATTTCACTATTATTGTTATCAAACATCATTTTCAAATTTAAATTTCTAGTAAACATTTTCAGATCTATAACATGGTCAATATAATCAACGTTTTTAGCTGGTATAAATGTAAGTCCCTTGTTCAAAAGTTTCTTTTCCGCTTCAGTTAATATATGATGTGAAATATTTATTATTAACTCTGACTTACAGGTCGCAGAATCTTCCGCTGGAATTCGAAACGTTCCTCTGGTTGTTTGCGCTTCCTTGCACCATTCATTGGTGACCAAGTGGTTCTTTGTGGTGTTCGTATGGGTAAAGGGAACGAAAATAAAACACTGTTAGAATCAATGTGTTTTTTCTCTATGTTTCCACAGATCTCTATTCTACGAACATCTGGTGTTTTGGTCTTTAAAGTGGCTATATTGTCAATGGCAATTTCTATATTGCTATGAGTTCGTAGCTGTTCTCCATTTTTAGCAACACTATCCCTATCAGTTTGTGTTATCGCTCTGGGTTTTGTTGAATCAAGCAGGGGTTGTGTAAGACTCTCCGATGTAGCAGTTTCTCTTATAGGTAAATTTATCTGTTCTACATATAGAATCTCTGGCCCATCTGGAGTACGATGTAATGAAGGTGTGTTTCTTCCAGGTTGTCTAATTGGTTCACTATTAATTCTATTTCCAGTTTGTGTTGGATGATTGATATTACTAGTTCTTCACTGCTCACGTGGCCAAGAGAAGACAAGGCCATTCTGAAAATCTCAGAAATCTCTTTCGAGCTTCTTCCTTTTGGCCTGAAGTAGTTTGTTTTCTAATAACTTCACATTAGTAGAAATAGTAGTGAATAGCTCTTCCATTTCATTGACCGACATTGCAAGTTCTAATTCAGAACGTATGCAAGTCAATTCAGTCAATAGTTCATTCTCCACAAATAAATATTGATCAATTAAAAGTCTGATATAACTTGCACTAGTATCAAGATTCAATATTTGCCACTTGCTAAAGCGGTCAGGGTATTTATCACCAAAACTGGGCATTTTTAAAATGCGTAGACCCCTGGGAACAATTTTAAAGCTTATGCAAGCTTCCATGTGCTTGCGTTGCCATTGAGTTTGCTTTAGTTTTTCTAGTGTGTGTTCAAATCTTCTTGTGAGCTGTAACACATTTATGCTAATAGCCACATGGTTCTTTTCTTTAGTTAAGTCAGTCTTAGAAAATCTTAGAAGCGGATTACTCTCCGCATACATGAGCTTTTTAAACATAGCATCATTGTTTTCTCTTACCGGCTCATTTTGAGGCAGATTTAAAACACAAGAAATGTTGCCAAAAGTCTCTTCCATCATGTTCCCTGTCTATGGAAACAATAGTGAAATAATCCAAACTGAAAAGAATTCCCAAGACACGACACACAGTAAGTTATGACTAGTATTATATGTTTACAAATACAGTTTTTATTAGGCATAGTTGTACATATACTACTATTTAGTGTTGATTGATGGATACATGGTCTTGTATATATGTGTATTATATTTCAAGGACAAATCAAAGAGTCATGTGTTACATCCTTGTGATGTTATATATTAATAGATGTTACAAGTTATGATAAGATATTTAACAAAGTTTTTTTCATATACATATACAGTTTCTAATATATGTGGTTTTATATGCATTTTCATATATATATATATATATATATATATATATATATATTATATACATATTTATATTTTTTATCAATATGAGATGGTTATTATATTATATATGTCATATAAATGTTTTATAATGTTTTTGATGAATTATTCACAAGGTTTTGACGGGATATACTAATCAATGCATCATTTTTATTTAATATTCATGAGCCCAATGATGTAGGGTTGCCACCTTTTCAAATGCTCAAAGTGGGACATTTGTTCATAGGTTCTTAGGTTCATACTAAACTATCTGCCCTAGGGCATTTATAAGCCTAGCCAGAATGTGTTTGGCTTTCGCCACCCATTTTAAATTTATTTTGCTATGCCCTTTTTCGAGGTTAGTATACTGTGCATCTGTCTAACAGTGACACAGAAGTGATACCCGGGGTAAACCTACGATCTCCCATCCACTCATCAAGATTCCTCTTGAAGAGAGTCAATGAGGGACTCTGCCTAACCTGGACTGGGATTTTATTCCAGAGTGAAGGGAGCCTCTGGGTTATGAATCTGTCCCTCCAGCATGTCCTATTTACTTCAGTGCTGAGGTTCAAGTCTCTTGAGCGAGTAGCTCTATGGGATTTGGATTTTCTGAGGTGCAGCATGTCCATTAATTCTGGGTTGGACATGGCTTTATACGTCAGGCACAGATCGCCTCTGAATGTTGTAGAAATGTCAGATTTTGCAGGACAAAACATATCCCTGACCAGTGCAAATGATAGAACTTCACTTTTTTTTGTCAAAATAAACACTTATTCTTATAGCATTTTAGTTGCTTATGTTATTTCGTATAACATTTAGGTGTTTCAGATAAAAAATAACTGTTTTATACAACTATTAAAGAAAACTAGGAAATATTTTTGTCCTAAAATCTGAGGACATTTCCCATTTCATTTAATTTTTCGCAGGACACATCTGCCGAAAGAGGGGCTGTCCCTCGCAAAGTGGGACAGGTGGTAACCCTACAATAATGATTGGTTTGACAATGAAATGTTAAAGTTTTTAAAGGGCACTAATTAAGTTAATAGTTAACAGTCTGATGAAGCATTCCATTAGAATGTGAAAGCGCTTACTGAATTTTAAGTTTTCGGCTTTGTTTGGCTTTTACTTTCATGTTAAATAACTAGTCGGCTTCTTAGTGTCATGTTTTGGCTGCCTCTTTCAGTTCTGCTTTCTGGAATTACCTGAAATCTTTGCTGTACTTGCCAATATTCAGGCAGAAACTTGGAATGCATTTTCAATTTGTCAGTCATGTTTGCAACACATGCAGGAGAACTAATTGCATTAGCTTGAGCACTTTAAAAATGTCCTTCTAGAAATACAGAGTATACAAATAGTCCCCAGGATTCATTAAACTCCATATAGGCTCTGCACAAAGTCTACATAGAGGGTATCTGCAACTGAGATGGTGGTCAGCATGCAATGTGTATTAAGGAGCTGCAGTGGGCCTAAGCTAGGTTTCATGGCTCACAACAGTATTGCTAGCTGCGAAACCTTGTAAACAAATATGGCTATCAAGTCCATGAAAAGGAGACCACATACAGTCTGCACATTTGCACAGAATGCCACAGTGATCTCCAGGGCTGTCTCTTAGAGCAAGAAATAAGGACAAAAGGCACAAATAATGTGGGGGCAAAGGATGATAAGTAGAGACCATTCCTCTCAAGCTCTTGGCACGATAAATCTGGACAAAGCATGACAATGTAGGGAAAAGGCAAAAATATAAGGACATGTGTTTAATATTATGCTTACTCAGGCATAATAGATAAACTCTCCTAGCTAGGCATCAACCTGCATATTACTAGGTAGGTAGCTAACTGGCTTACTGATGGAACCCACTCAGTCAAAAAAGGGGAAGCCACCTTTAGTAGTAGACCCATAATGAGTAGTGTACCCCAAGGATCAGTCTTGGGGTCCCTACTATTTGGGATATACTTTTCTGATGTGCAAGCCAAAATCAGTGGTCTGTGGCTGACCAACTTTGCAGATGAGTGTTGTGAACATCTTTCAAGAGGGGCCTTACCCAAACTAATGACTGGTGCCAGCAACATGGCCTCAAACTGAATGCCAAGAAATACATCATTATCCACTTTGGGGAAAATGACGTCCCCACTAATTATCACATTAATAACAAGATACTAAGCATGCAAGCAGTTGTGAGAGACTTGGGCACCCAGGTTGATAGTAACCTGACTTTTGACCACCACATTGCCTCTGTTGTATGGAAGGCTTTCTACATGGCTCACCTCATAAATAAGGGTATTTAATCCAGGAACAAGGAAGTCATAACATCACTGTACTCCTCCCTTGTCAGACCCATTATTGAGTACAATGCCCCCTTCAGCATGTACCTTGACAAACACATGCAGCAGAGAGACCACAGAAGTTCATGACCAGGAAAATCCAGGGTCTCAAACAGCTGTTCTATACAGATAGGCAAAAAGCCCTGCCCCTCTCATACAGTCTGCTTAGAGGTGACCTGTGTCTGGCATACAAGACCATCTCAGACCCAGCCTTGATGGAGTTGCTGCATATCCATAAGTCAAAATCCACTCAGGCAACCTGCATGCAAGGCCTCAGTCTGGTCTGTGACATTAATAGAACTTGTTGGCAGGATAGATTTGTGTCCCAGAGACTCCCTCATCTGTGGAATACACTCCTTCTCCATGTTAGAGTACCTCTCTAGCCCTCTTTAAGAGGAACCTGGATGACTGGGTGGGAAACAGAAAATACACACCTAAGATCCCACCTGTGTCCCTGCTGGACAGTGAAACAGGTGCTGACTTTGTGGGAACATGGGCAAAATTCTTGGCTAGGCTTATAAGGGCCTCTGGTCCAATAGCCTAGTATCATCCTATGAACCTGTATTGCACTTATTAAAGTAGAACGTTGCTAGAATAACAGAATTTCTGATATCATGCAGTGTGTGAAGGACATGAAGTCCGAAACTCAAAAGCATGTCATTATTTACTCACTTTAATCCTCACATCATAGTAGTTATTTGTTAGAAAGCCATACAGTTTATGAGTAAAAGGCCAAAAATAAGAGGCAAAAAGGGGATATTCTGTGTAAATTTGGACAGCTGAATGCATGTTACTGACATGCTTATTAAGTATTGCTCTTACAAACTGAAAAGGTTGATAGAATGGTAGGCTGTACATTCCCATGATTTGTTAGAAGGGTATGAAGTCTGAGACTCAAATGTTTGTCACTATTTTCTGAATTCAACCCTCAATACTTTAACAATGATTTGCCAGGAAACCACAATTGTATGAGAAATGCACCAAATATGTGAGGCAAAATCTGGACATTCTGCAGAAATCTGTACAGCTGAGAGATATGGTAGTACAAATAGCTGTCATTCTGTTCATGCAACATATCTGCGCAGAGGTCAACTTAATGCAAGGACAAATAATCAGTAATAGGGACATATATGACAAGAGATGTCACATGGGAATGTGTTTGAATGTAACAGTCTCAACCTGCTAGAATGAGAAATGTGAACAAAGCCATACATACGGGGACAAAAGGCCAGAAATACGGACTGATTGTTAGTATTCCATGTTCAAAGTTATGAATTTGATAGAATATTTAGGTTGTACATAACATGAACTTTCTGAAAACCATGAAGTCTGAAGCTCAAATGTCAGTCATCAGTCACTGACTGCACTTTGTAATGACATGCCAATGATTTGCTAGGAAAACACTGTTATCAGGAAAAGAAGACAAATATGAGACATAAACTGAACAGTCTGCACAGATCAGGACATTTGAGAGGCTTGCACCCAAATGCCTGTAATACTGAGTCACAGACATCCAGAGATCATCCCAGTGATATGGCAGAAATACTCATATTCAATAAGGAAAACATCTGGAAATCCTGGGAATAACTGGAGATTTGAGATGTATGAATGTGAACCATATGGTCCAAACACAGTACAGGACAGTGTACCTACAGTGCAGAGTATTGTGATATCCCATTCTTGGCATTCCTTACTGAAGCTGTGTTAATGATCTGTAAAAGGACATGGGACTGCCATGTAAAATGATCACTCAGGGGAAGAGTGTGTATTGAACAGGGACACACAGATGAGTTGTAGGAATGAACACAGGGAAGAGTACAGGTGAAACTTCTGCAGATACAGCAGAGAAGGGCATGCAAATGGAAGATGGTTGTAGCAGCAACACCAGGCACATATCCATATGGTACAGTAAGGACTATATAGTGAAAATGTATGGTCTGTGACTGTCATACAAGGTGACATAACAATGGGTAAGATGTATGTGTGAGATATCATCCTCACATGAAAAATGCAGAGGACATCTATCAAGAATCTGACATACAACTGAGGTAGGGTGCATATTGGGAAGCTGTGCAAACTGATATACCTGAATGAGTGTACTCTCAGCAGAGATCTCCAGCATGGTGGGCACAGGTAAAGGATCACGGCAAACATTACAAGAAACAACCACAATCATGAACAATATTGGAATAATACCACCACTAATCCCATGCCTCTGACATAACATATGTAATGTGGAGTGATAACAGATGAGACTACACACACACTGGGCAACTAGTATGATACGTCCACACTCTTTGAGGGTAAGCATGCACACTGTTCTGGTACTGTAATATCTGCAGGAGGTGTTAAGAGGGATACTGCTATATATGTATGTGACAGTATGGGCAATACAGGCTAGTTACCTTGTGTGCATGGCATATATCTATGGCAGAATTCACAATGTCGCAAATTATATACATTCCATTAATGCTGTCAACCACCTATTTATGCAGTGTGTGCATAAGGTGAACAGGTAGCACACATGCATTTGGTGTAACAACTTGATTGGTGTTCCGCACCATCAGACAGTCATGTATATTCCACAGAAAGAATGCCTAGGTATGAACAACAAGTTGCATAACAGTGCATTGTGACAAAGTGGTTCACTTCAGTTACACATCACTGGAACATGTGTAGGGAGGTACATGGAGAAGAGTGCATTGTACTCAGTTACTGGTGTGATGAAGGCTGGTAACCATGATGCTAGTATGCCTTCTGATGTGCATGTTCTTCACATACCCAATACTTGTGTTACAGTCAAGGGAGTAGTCAGCAGTGTGACCACATGCTGGTGGATGTACCATTTACCCTCTACCCCAAGTCACAGGTCACATACCTATTGGTCTGATTATAGGGTGTGATGTCCACATTATACTTGGGTGCTGTGTCTGTTTCCTGATGCAGCACATCCCTCCATGTGTCTTGTCAATGCAGGTATTGCCATGGCTATGGCAGCAGTCTCTGGTATGTCTTGATACTGCGTGCATTATGCTAATATCACAGTTGAAGTCAATGATTGCCCGCAAGCTGTAGTCCTTCAGGCAGCTGTTTGGACACAGCATGTGTATGTCATCTGTGACATCCATCACTTAACTAAGGGACAGCCAAGGGCCTAGTTTTCTTTGAGCCTCCTTGCAACTGCTTTTTGAAATTTTGCTTGTCAGAACTTTGCTGAGATTGCTTAGTCAGTTTCACAGAAAATAAAGTTTTTACTGAGCTTTGAAAAGGGTAAAAAAATATGAATGAACCCCTTAAATCAATTTCCCTTCTCACATTTTTTGAAGAACCCTGCATATCAGTTGAAAGACATGTAGAACATTCCACTATGCATCAGTCTTCCAGGCCTGCTTGTAAGGAACTCTGGAACAGAATTTCTTTAACTGTCTGGTTTAAAAGGAGTTAATCTGATTTATTTGGAAGTGTTCCCAACAGCTGGATCAATTCCTGGAAGATTCTGGGCTTTACTTTCCATTTGTGAGGGTCATTCCTAGTCCTGCAACAAGGTTTCGCTTTGACAGGATGCATGAAGCCTGAAGATTCAAAATTTGCAGAGCTGCTACCTCCCAGGCAATCATAAAAACTCTGTAAAGGGGATAAGATCTAGTACTCCCTTGTTTGTTTATGCACAATATCACTACATACCTCTCAACCTATTAGGCCAACAAATCTCGATAAAAGAAAAGTAGGGGCAGATTTAAAAAATATGTATATTGTTCTTCTAAACTTTTTAAGTTACTAGAGGAAGATTTGTGTTAGCATGTATTGTTTAATGACTTCAGTCCTCAGTGATGTGCCAGAAAAAAATGCAGACCAAAACTGAGGCAAAACTGTGAATATTCTGTGAAAATCTGGACAGCTGAGAGGCTTGTATCTCTGTGGTGTTATCTATGGTAACTTGCAGAGGTTCTGTGGAAACAATGGTATTTAAAACTTTTAAAAGCATTGAAAAATTCCAGCACCCCCTTGACATTTATGTGCTTTTGTCTGTCCTTGGAATGCCACAGATCTTGCACTTTCATCCCTTCTGAAATGCTCTCCTCTGCCCCAAAGCAAAAGCTGAATCATTTGGTGTGCCAGACTAGGAGAGAGACTGAAAAAAAGGGGAGACCTGGATTACAAGATAAATGGTTCACCCACCAAAGTTAACTTCCTTCAGACACCACAGAACTGGAGTCAGATAAGGGGGATGATGTCAAATTCAGACTGATCTGCACCACTGGATTTCTTCTCATGTAAAGTCTGGATAAGGGAATCACAAAAATTACAGAAGTCCATGAAACCCAGAGCCACGAAATTCCCAGTCAAGCACCAGAAGATTTCCTTGTACTGTCTGTTTTGACCAGTAGAAGAAAATCACTTCCTAGGGATGAATCAAGCAGACATCCCAGAAAAACTAGAGACTAAGCAGGAGTTGCATTACCCTTGTTAGGGAATCCAGACAACAGTAAAAAATATCAGCAAATATAAGACAATCATCCAAATATAGAAATATGTGAAAGCCTTGTAGCTTGCAGTGGGCGATCTCTGGAGTCAGGCACTTTGTAAGTATCCTTGATGGAGCAGATAGACTAAAAGACCAAGACAGAGAATGAATGAGAGCCAGACACAAAGTATTAAAACACCCAAACTCCTTGCAATATGAAATGCGATAAGCATCTCTTAGGTCCAATCTTACCATAAAGCTGTGAGAGAGTATGTGAGGTAACAAGGTTTGAAGAGTTAACATCCTGAATTTTGGGATCTTGAAAAAGATTGAGAAGGGAAATTTCTAGGACTGGTCTCTAATTTTCTTTCTTTGGCACCAGAAAAATCCTTGAATAAAACCACCATTGCCCATCTGAGCTGAGGACAAATTCCATAAACTGTTGAGGCAGCATCTGCTCTACTGTAGGAGGAAATTGGGATGTCTGGTTTACAGGATGAAGAGGAATCTCCTGAAAAGGGGGAAGGGATTCCCACTGTCACCCAAATCCCTGCTGGACAAGCCTGAGGATCCACTTGTCCGAGATAGTCTGATGGCTCTGTGGAAGATGGAGACTTAGACTGAGGGATAGATTTTAAGGATTACCACGGTAAGAAAGGGTGGATAAAAAGGCAAATAGACTTTTTGGACTGCCCTTTTTTCCTGGAAAGCTTCCCTAGTTTTCCTTGAGCTTCCTTGCAACTGCTTTTTGAAATTTTGCCTGTTAGAACTTTGCTGAGACTGCTTAGTCAATTTCACAGAAAATAGTTTTTACTGAACTTTGAAAAGGGTCCAAAAATCTGAATGAACCCCTTAAATCAATTTCCCGTCTCACATTTTTTTTCTCTTTTGTAGCATCTTAGCAAGAGAGAGTCCAACTAATACATCTTTGTCCAGGGAAGAACTCAAAATTTCAAACACCTTCTGGTAGATTTTGAAAATGTAACCAAGCAAATCTTCTCATAACTGAACCAGTAGCCACAGCTGCGGCAGCTCTGGAAACATCAGCACTGTCATAAGAACCTTTTATAGAGTTTGGTTACCTGAGAGGCAAACAATTCAGGAATCTAAAGACATTTTAATCTCACAAGTAAGAATGTTAAGTTAACATTCTTATGTTCTCAAAAGAAGCCAGTAAATACTTGGAACATGTGAGCCCAGCAATTCAACATTCTGAAAATTAAATTAGCAGAATAAATTTCTGTTAAAGGCTTTACCATCCTTATCAGAGGGAAACGGGATTGCGTTCACATCATGTTTTGGCAGCAGGCTTATCAATACACAATCTTATTGGGAGTAGGGAACAACAGTGTGTGCATCAAGATAATTTATACAACCTAACAAGACTTTTTTGGAGAAGGGTGCTAACTGTCAGGCAATAATGCAAGCTGTTAAACACATCACAGAAACAAAGTAGGACTAAATGCATGATAAAGACACTCCAGTTGTAATATTTCATAGTATATTTGCTGAGACATGTTGATTTCATTCCATTCATACTGAAACAAAGTATCTCATTTTGTTAATGGTGTTAAAAAGATAATCCTTTTGAAAAGAAATCTGAAGAATTGGAATTTCCTCAGAATCTTCAGCTTGTAAAGAATATCAAGAATCCCACTACCCTTCCCTGCCCATTGGACTGGAATTCATTGTCAGGTGGGGAGGGAGATCTTCCCTTCCATATTAAATTGGTAGGCATTAAGAGCTCCAACTTAGAAATAATATTGTGGAGATGATGATCAGGATCTGTTTACACTGGGAACACTGGGAAGCATAAAGTATGTAGAGATGCTCCATATTTACAGTACCAAGTACAAATGGCTCAGCATTCTTAACAGTCGCTGGGTGCTTTAGATTTAGGATTTTGTCTCTGTCTTGTAGACTTTTCTTCAGAGACAGCATAGTTCCTCATACTGCCTTTTTGTTCATCTCTAAAGTATTATCAAAAGACTTATGGCATTTAAGAGTCTGAGTTTCCTTTCCATACTATTTTCATTTTTCAGGAAACAAATGAATATACACTTGACAGTTTGCAAATAAGGATTTTTCTAGAACTTTGTGTAGCTACACCCAGTCTCAGTTTGGTGCATCTCCACTTTGTCACTTGCTTTTACCATTACTGTAACATGAGCACTTCACAAAGATAGCAGTTACTCATCTTGCAGAGGTCTGCATTTTCCCATCACTGCTAATTTCTCATCAATCACATGAAGCACAGTTCTTATTGTTGCTGAAGCCTAAGAACTGATGACTGTACCAAGTAAAATTAATAACTGAATTCCTTGAGTACTCTGTCCTATTACTCTGTCATGGCTTGCTTTGCAAGTTCTCAGACTTGTTTGCTCATCCTTCATGTTACAGTCTTCATTCCTTAAATTAAGGTCTGTCCTTCTCTCTACTAAATCTGCAGGTAAAAGCATTTAGTTGTCATTGACTACATTATCCTAACTCTCTAGGAATGGCATTAAAATGGATAAAACATTATTTTATTTTCTGGGACCCTCTTTACAGGACTTTACACTTGATATTATCTTCTGTATATTATTTTCCTTTACTACTAAAAGCTTCAGTCTTCATTGATGGGGGATGCATACTTCCTTTGACTTTCACATGACATATCTGCACCAGATTTAAGGAATGTATGTGCCCCAGTGATCCCCAAATTCTTCTTATTGTACCCAAGTAGTTCAGATCTCCTTCTTGTTTATTTTATTTAATTAGTTTACTTTTGTAAGCATTATGAACTTTATTTCAAACAACAAAAGTGGAGAACTGTTAAAAGAAAAGCATTGTCTATGTTTAAATAAGGCAGGCTTGGACCAGTAAAACAAAATGTTTACTTTTATTTCTTACTGAAGGTGATTCACAATATATACATTGAAATGTGAGCACACAGAGAACAGTGATAAAATGGCTGGGAAGTCAGATAGCAAATGGCTGATGCAAAGCAGGTATTTATAAAATGATTTGCATAGACTGAGCAGCTACATGCAAAGTTTATCCAAGCAAAAGGTGTTGATTCTCCTAGTAGCTGGATATTGCAAAACGCATACAGTATATGTGCACTCACGCACACTCGCATGCACTCTTAAACACACACTTGCGTACATGCATTACACTCACATATCCGTACTCATGCACATTCACACATATCCATGCACTCGTGCACTCACACATCCACACTCACTGGTGATCACTTGCATACAAGCTTTTGCAAACACTGACACACACACACACACACACACACACACACACACACACACACACACACACACACACACACACACACACACACATGCTATGGTTCTGGTGCAGGTGGAGGCTTAGGGTATGTCAGTAATGCCAATCTTTACAGTTTCATGCTTCCTGGTGTTTGGAAAACACAGTGTGATACAGCCCTTATAATTCTTTAACTTGCCTGCTGTCTGTTGTAAAAAAATATATTGCTTTTCTGGCACATTGCTGAAGATTATAGTGAATCAGTAACAAAAGTCATTTGAGTTCTGTGCTTCTTATTGTTAAAAAAAGTTTTTGCTAATGCAGCGTCTTTTGCAAGGTTCTTTGAGAAGTTTTTTCTTTTCCTTTTTTTTGGCAGTTAATTAAATCCCTGATGTTAATTCGGCAGTAATGCTATTGGTTATAGTTCTTTTTTTCAGTAAATGCCGGTTGAAGCAAAATCTGTTACTCCATTCACTTGCCCTGTTAGTTGTAAAATGTTTGGTTTGAAGGTAGATCGCAGAGGCTTAGGGTCTGTCAGTAATGCTACTCATTACAGTTTTGTGTGTCCTGTTCAGAAAAGGCAGTGTGATAGAACCCCTGATCTCGGTTTAGGTATCTGCTATTTTATGTAAAAAAAAAAATGTTTATTTTCTGGTACATTGCTGAAGATTACAGTGTGTCAGTAATCATGGTAATTTGAGTTCCGTGCTTGTTATTGTTAAAAAGTTAAGCTAATGCAGCGCTTTTTGCAATATTGGTTCCTTGTGTAATTTCCTCTTCCTTTTTTTTTTTGCAGGTAATTAATTGCTGATGATAACTTTCCCAGTAGTGCAATTGATTATAATTCCATTTTTTTTTATTTCATTAAATGTTAACTGACGAAACCTGTTGCTCTATTAACTTTTTAGGTGCGTCAGAATAAATATGGCCCACAAAATCGTCCCTTATTTTCTTATCTTTGGCTTTGTTTAGAATTTTTAAGCAAAGAAGTAGATAGGCTGCAGAAGAAAAGTACAACCCACAAACGAAAGGTGAAAATGTCATTATTAAAATTAAGACTTAGAATGCGCCTCATAATAAAACATTTTCACTTACAGTCTGTGGGGTTTATGACTATTTTTTTAATCGGAACTGGGTATCAGGAGACGTTTTCCCAGGGGAATCAAAACAATCCTGGGA
Organism: Protopterus annectens; assembly: GCF_019279795.1. Taxonomy (NCBI): domain Eukaryota; kingdom Metazoa; phylum Chordata; order Ceratodontiformes; family Protopteridae; genus Protopterus; species Protopterus annectens. Next base: position 118,412,714 of record NC_056733.1, on the reverse strand, counting down.
ATGTCAAAAAAAAAAGTAGTGACAGTCAGGGGGTGGGAGAAAAGGATGATGTCAGCTTGTGGGAGGTTCTGATTGAGTGAAGTGAGAGCGGGAAAGCTAAGCTGAACCAAAACCTTCAAATGCAAAGAAAATGCAGCGAAACACGAAGTAAATTAAATGCGTAATCATTTTTTTTAACAAAAACTAACTATTGCCAGGACAAAAAGAAAAGATTGTCTGAACATCATATCTTTGACACTCTCCGTTTAAAGTTCAGTTGCTGTTAGGAGCCAAAGCAGGACTGGAACTGAAGCTATACAGGATGTTTCCAAGCTAATTGACACTGAGGGTGGAAATTTGAGTGACGTCAAGTGGGCGTTACTTTGCTCTGCTTTAGAGTGGACCTGAATTTTAAACTCTGGGATTTATTTTTCAGTGTTTCTGATGCTCTGAGTTTTGCAGTTTAGTGATCCATAGTAGAAATAAGTTCAACAGGCATCAGTAAACTCTGTGCCAAGGAAGTAGAAGGTCCAGATTTTTCCTTGACAGAATAAGCTTTTTTCATATATGTATAGTTCTAGCTAATAGCTTTATTTTTTAAGACTTTCTTCTTCTTTCAGCTTTTCCCGGTTAGGGGTCGCCACAGCGGATCATCTGTCCGCTCATGATTGGCAGTGGAGTTTTACGGTGTTGAGTTACCAGCCCAGCGCCCAACCTTCCACAGAAGGCACACACACGCGCACACTCACACCTAGGGCCAATTTATGTTGGGATAAAATTGCAACTGTTGCTGTCCTTAATTGACATGTTCCTCGCCCAGGTAGTGAAAGCAGCTTTAATGTTTGTCATGCAATCTGATCCTAATACTGCAGGCACATTTATCAAATGAGCTGGCTATTTTTTTTACAGACTGGTGGAACCCCAATTACATTGAAAGGTAAAGCAGGTCAGGGGAAGACCCTGCCAAAAAATACTGTTCCTGAAAAGCAAAGGAGATTTGTTTTAAATATGTATTTGTCAAGGTGTTAGGAAGATAAATCCATGGGAACTAGTGCAAGAAAAGTTGGAACAAACAACTGGTAGGCCAAACGATTGTAGCAAATAGAGGTGCATACTCCTAAAGTAATATTTTTTTCCCTCAAAAGTTGAAGCGTGGGGCCTTTTCTTGAATCCAAAGCTGAGCACAGCAAAAGAGATTGGGAGAAAATTCTGATGTGGTGCATTATGTGACAGGCAAGGGACTATAGGCCTAGAAAAGTTGTATATGGCAAACTATCCTAATATCTACTAGCATAACCTCGGAATTCATTAAAATTCAGTTTATGCTAGAAAGGCCCTTCCAGAGGAACATGCTTATTTGGGATTTAGAAACATGCTAGCCATGATGATGTAAGATCTCATTGTCAGCTAATTTGCATGTTTCTTGAATCACAGTTACTTCTGCAATGTGCAGATCATGGCTGATCTGTACATCGCAGTAGTAACCTGCTGCTCATGTAGACAGTGGTATCCCCAATCACTCTGTCACACACACACACACACACACACACACACACACACACACACACACACACACACACACACACACACACACACACACACACACACACACACACAGACTAATACGCAGAGACGAACCACAATCCATGTACCTGTCACCACCCTATCTACCGTCCCATAACTCCCCCCCACCCCACCCCTGTAATACTTTAGTGCCATATGGCACATAGGTAATAGGCTTCACAATATCCAGCATGAAAAGCAAAAGACCAAAGAAATGCTGTAATAAGTTTAATTTAATATGGCTGGTGTAAAACAACACAACATAAGCATAAAAGGTTTGAGGACAAAACGCTCTTTCTTCGGTGTCATGAAAATTGTAAACAAAGTTAACCATTACTTTAAATATCATCTATTATGTAACAAAAACAATGTCATTTTAAAATAAAGTGAGATCTTTTAAAGTGACACACCATAACGGAAATTAGCAGACATAATAAACCATTTATAGTACATAATTCAACCCAGGGAGAAATAGCACCCATTGTTACTATCCATTTGCGCTATGTGTCTGATAATAAATATTTAGAACCTGAGTAATAAGTATTTAAAACCTGAATGTTAATGTTCTAACCTATAAAAATAAATGTAGCCATGAAATGAGACAAAGTGTGCTTATATAAAGCATTAGATTGTCTTTTACAAAGAACATCACTTGGGTGTTCAGAAATCCTGTTTTTAAACATCCTAGAAGTTTTACAAATATAAAATTATCTCCATTTGCAAAACAACATGTAAATGATCATTGTTGTACTACTGTTAATAAACTAACATTATAAGTTCTGCAACAATTTACAGAGGAAAATTCTTTATTTGTGGAGACATATTTGCACAATGTGCAGTGACCACACTGAAAGATCCACCAGGATTATATGTAATTAGATTAGTAGAATGTGACTGATCTCTTATAAAAACTGAAATATTCAGATAAGGGTTTACCTCCTCTGCAGGCAAGATGGAGCAAACAAATAATTCATTGAACCAATGCATAAATCTGCTGACAAAATGCCCCAGTATTTATTTCTGAGTTGTCTGACCTGATAACTATTGTTACCATATGTATAAATAAAAGCTACATTAAACTTGTTGCTAGACTGGTGCCCTTTAATGTGTCTCTGAGCTAGAAGTTTGCAAAATGTTTGCCTGATAAATATTTGAATATTGATATCCTCTCTTTTTAAACCTGGCTAAACATGTTATCAGAACACAATTCATACTCTGAATTACTGGATTATGTATGTTTTAATCTAATAAAGTGACATTTGGAGATACTAGTAATCATATGCGTAGGATGGCAACTTGAGGTCAGCAATAAAGATTTATTACTATATGGTTTGCGAAACAATGTGGCATCCAAATAACCATTATCATTTTTAGTGATGGCAACATGTAAAAATGAGAAGGTAGTAGAATTATATTACAGTGTAAATTCTATACCCAAAGCGTGTATGAGACCTAGTTTTATTGCTGTTAATTGAATAATTATGTAGTTATGCTTCTATTGACTTTGTCTGAAGAAGGAAGGTTGTACAATAAAGTCACATTTGGATTACTGTTACAATAGCTTATTGGCGTTTCAACTGTGCAAAAGCTTATTTTGGCGGGCTGTTTCCTTTGAGTCTTTTCAGATAACCAATCATCTAACAGTCATCTAAAAAACAGTGCCACTTATCTATATTATATAAGTACAAATTGTGAATCAGGTACAAGTATATCCTCCAAATAACCCATAAATAAATTCACATAAATGGGTGCAAAGGTAGCCCCCATTGCTGTAGCAGAAACCTGTAAATAACCTTGAACTTCAAAGAAAAAACTTTTTTGTCAGATCCTGTTCAACTAGATGAAAAATAAAAAGTATTAAAAGTGGTGCTGTATAATTGTGACCTTTGAAGCCAATATTTAATGGCATCCAAAACACCCCAATGTGGGATGCCAATATACAAAGATTTAACATCTAAGATGCAAAGAGACCAACCTTGAACAAGTTGTAGGAAGTGTTTAATATCCGACAACCTTGAACATACCAAAGAAAGTAAAGAAGATAAAGTGTGTGCCAAAAACTGCGAGAGAGGTTCTGAAGGAGAACCATGTATGTTTTCTTCCTCAGCAGCACTTTTTCTTAAAGGGACAGAACTGACCATCATCCCTGTTTTCTTTGGATTCAGGGATCTCGCATCTTTTTCAGTATCTGTCCCATCAGTCTCATAATTGGAAGATGTGTCATCAGTTGTTACATCAATGGCTATATCTAACTGTAACTTATTCTTAAGAAAAGTAGATCTCTTACATTTGTATTATTACTGGAATTTGAAATCTGTCTGTTTTGGGTATTTGATGTACCCGAATAATGCACTGTTTTTTTTAAATTGCCAATTAAATTATTTGTTCTTATAATCCTTGACATCATGCTGATATTTTTTGATCTTTTTTGTCCTGCAGCTGAGTCTCTAGTTCATTCATAGATTGTCACAAATTAATAAACAGTGTTAAAAGGTCTTTATGGTGTTTGAATAAATTTGGCCTAGCATATAGCTGTGACACAGTTGTTGATATTGCAAAATTTGTATCTAATAAAAATTACTAAGAACTACTCCAAACATACTGGAAGATGTTGTGTTTGGTTCCATTGTTTGGAAAAAAATGGTGTCCAGATTATTTACGTTGGGTTCAGTAATCACCCACAAACCTCTTGGCTTAATATCAATTAATCTATAAGCTTGCAGTAAACATTGATGCCAAGCAGTACTAAGTAATTTTGTTGAAGCCCCAGATAATTCACTGGAAAAAGATTGAATATTATCAGTATTTGTTGATGCTGCTACATTCTCTGACGGCATATCAGAAAAAAAAAAGCATTGAACAGCATGTCTGTCTGTAACCAGATTGTCAACGAAATTGGATAAATCCATGTCAATAATTTTGCATAAAAAGATATATTGTTAAAAAACATAGCAGGCCTCACCAAACCAGCATAACCCAAAAAATAATAATAATGAACCAAAGTAACGCATGGATTCCAGTTACTAAAGGTGCTTGGGAGAAATATAATCATCTTCACAATATCCAGCACGAAAAGCAAAAGAAGCCACAAGAAATGCTGTAAAAGTTTAATCCAGTATGAATGGTACAAAACAAATTTTCAGGCAAAAGCCCCTTCTTCAGTATCATAAAAATCTGAAACAAAGTTAACTAGTAGTTTGACTATCATCTATCACATGACAAAAATGTCATTTTAAATAAAGTGCATATCTTTTAAAGTGACACACCATAACTGAAATTAGCAATCATGATAAACTATTTATAGTACATTATCCAACCCAGAGGAAAATACTCCCCCCCCCACCAATACTACTATCCATGTCTGATAATAAAGTAATTATTAGGCCTTTGTGTCTAGTCTGTTCCCCACCCTCCAATCCCTATTACAATGTCTGTGCCATTATGGCACCACCCCCCCTGGTGTCTAGTGGTTCCCCCAACTCTAATCCCTGTAGTAATATCAGTGCCATCAGGACACTTAATGGTGTTTTACTGGTTTTCCTCACCATTCATCTCCATAGTAATGTTGGTGCCATTGTGTCACTATAGAGTGTGTATTCACCCATCCGTAGACCCTGTAGTAACATAGGTGCCCTTATGGCAATGTACAGTGTGTATTCCCCCACCCCGATCCCCACTGTAATGTTGTTGCTGATGTGGCACCTTAAACATTAATCTCTGGTGTCTTGTGGTTCCCTACATCCCCTGATCCCCATGTTGATGCTGGTGCTGGCACTTATAAAGTCAGCTCTGTCTAGTAGTTCCCCTCTGCCATGATTGTGTTTGCCAGTTAAACCTGGGCTTTTGGCTGTGTTTGCTACCACAGTGAGGTGGGGATGGCTGTACTGATCTACACAGCTGAGCAATTTCTTGAATCACGCGGCCATATAGATGCCTTCCTGGAGGTGATTCTGAAGAGAGAGCCCATGGCTAATTATCATATGCCTCTCCCCCAGTGATGCCTCATAAGCATTCAGTACTGCCATGAAGCCAGCTGTTTGTTTTGCTGCATGACCCAGCAACATGATGACTTGTGACTGTGCTTGCTAAATAGCAAAAAGGTACTGTGATGTGTACGTCTTATATGTACATGTCACTTTACCTTTATGAATTCATTCCTAAGTCCTGTTGTTGCTGAGTATGGATCTCTTACCAAGTATTTGATTCCGCACAGTTAAGAGAGAATTTCATTTTGGCATAGAAAGAAACATTCTGCTCTTACAAATTAGTTTTAGTTACTACAGCAAAGGCACAAAGAGAAATACCGACTATGCTGTTAATTTTGGGAGAAAATATTTAAAAAATGTTATACAGTTTTCCATAATGAAAATAACTAGTCTTTTGTTTGGTAGTTCACAAATGTCCTAGCAGGAAATTTCAACCTGTCATTTGATGGAACATCATAAAGGTAAACCAAAATGCTCAAATATATCAAAAATGTATTTCTATAAAACTAGCACAGAAAGACTCATTTTGGGGGTACAAAATGCTTTTTAACCAGCATCTGAGAAATAACATTGCTTAATATCCATGAAGTGATAAAAATATATACTTCTTCTTCTTCTTTCGGCTGCTCCCGTTAAGGGTCGCCACAGCAGATCAACTGTTTCCATTTCCTCCTGTCCTCTGCATCTTGCTCTGTCACACCAACCACCTGCATATCCTCGCTCACCACATCCATAAACCTTATCTTAGGCCTTTCTCTTTTCCTGTTACCTGGCAGCTTCATCCTTAGCATCTTTTTCCCAATATACTGTGCATCCCTCCTCAGCACATGTCCAAATCAACGTAATCTTGCCTCTCTAGTTTTGTCTCCAAACCTTCCAACCTGGGCTGACCCTCTAATATACTTATTCATAACCCTGTCCATCCTCGTCATACCCAGTGCAAATCTTAACATCTTCAACTCTGCCACATCAAGCTCTGACTCATGCCTTTTTGTCAATGCCACTGTCTCCAACCCGTATAACATAGCTTCTCTCACTACCCTCTTGTAGACCTTCCCTTTCACTCTTACTGGTACTCATCTGTCACAAATCACTCCTGACACTCTTCTCCACCCACTCCATCCTGCCTGTACTCTCTTCTTCACCTCTCTTCCACACTCACCATTACTCTGAACTGTTGATCCCAAGTACTTAAACTCATTCACCTTCCCCACCTCTGCTCCCTGCATCCCCACCATTCCTCTATCCTTTCTCTCATTCACACACATATATTCTGTCTTAGTCCTGCTGACCTTCATTCCTCTTCTCTCTAGAGCATATCTCCACCTCTCTAGGGTCATCTCCACCTGCTCCCTACTCTCACTACAGATCACAGTGTCATCTGCAAACATCATAGTCCATGGGGACTCCTGTCTGATCTCATCTGTCAACCTGTCCATCACCATTGCAAATAAGAAAGGGCTCAGAGCTGATCCTTGATGTAATCCCACCTCCACCTTAAACGCATCCGTGACTCCCACCGCAGACCTCACTGCTGTCATACTACCCTCGTACATATCTTGTACCACTCTTAAATACTTCTCTGACACTCCCGACTTCCTCATACAATACCACAACTCCACTCTAGGCACCCTGTCATATGATTTCTCTAAATCCACAAAGACACAATGCAACTCCTTCTGACCTTCTCTGTACTTCTCCATCAACACTCTCAGAGAAAATATCACATCTGTAGTGCTCTTTCCTGGGATGAAACCATACTGCTGATCACTAATAATCACCTCCCTTCTTAACCTAGCTTCCACTACTCTTTCCCATAATTTCATGCTGTGCCTGATCAGTTTTATCCCTCTGTAGTTACTACAGCTCTGCACATCACCCTTATTCTTAAAAATCGGTACCAAAACACTTTTTCTCCATTCCTCAGGCATCCTCTCACTTTCCAAGATTTAATTAAACAATCTAGTTAAAAACTCCACTGCCATTTCACCTAAACACCTCCATGCTTCCACAGGTATGTCATCTGGACCAACAGCCTTTCCGTTCTTCATCCTCTTCATAGCTATCCTTACTTCCTCCTTGCTAATCCACTGCACTTCATGATTCACTATCCGCACATCATCCAACCTTCTCTCCCTCTCATTCTCTTCATTCATCAACCCCTCAAAGTACCCTTTCCATCTGCTCAACACACTCTCCTTGCTTGTGAGTATGTTTCCCTCATTATCCTTTATCACCCTTACCTGCTGCACATCTTTACTAGCTCGGTCCCTCTGTCTAGCCAATCGGTACAGGTCCTTTTCGACCTCCTTAGTGTCCAACCTTTTATAAAACTCTTCATATGCCTTATCCTTAGCCTTCGCCACCTCTCTCTTTGCCATGCACCTCATCTCCTTATACTCTTGTCTACTTTCTTCATCTCTTTGACAATCCCACTTCTTCTTCGCCAACCTCTTTCTCTGTATACCCTCCTGTACTTCTTCATTCCACCACCAGGTCTCCTTGTCCTCCTTCCTCTTTCCAGATGTCACACCAATCACCCTTCTAGTCATCTCTCTTACTAGCTCTGCTGAAATTACCCAGCTATTCGGTAACTCTTCACTGCCACCCAGTGCCTGTCTTAACTCTTCCCTGAAAATCACCTCACAATTACCCTTTTTCAGTTTCCACCATTTGATCCTTGGTGCTGCCCTCACACTCATCCTCCTCTTCTTGATCGCCAGTGTCATCCTACAAACCACCATCCTATGCTGCCTAACTACACTTTCCCCTGCCACCACTTTACAATCTCCAATCGCCTTCAGATTTGCCCTTCTACATAAGATATAATCCACCTGTGTGCATCTTCCTTCACTCTTGTATGTCACCCTGTGCTCCTCCCTCTTGTTAAAATACGTATTCATCACAGCCATGTCCATCCTTTTCACAAAATCCACTACCATCTGACCTTCTGCATTCCTTTGCTTAACACCATACCTACCCATCACTTCCTCGTCCCCTCTGTTCCCTTCACCAACATGCTCATTGAAATCTGCTCCAATCACCGGTCTCTCACCCTTAGGTGCAGTCATCACCACTTCATCCAACTCACTCCAAAATTTTTCTTTCTCATCCATCGCACACCCAACTTGTGGAGCATATGCACTAACAACATTCATCATTACACCATATATTTCCAGCTTCATAAACATCACTCTATCCGACACTCTTTTCACCTCCAAAACACTCTTAGCATACTCTTCCTTCAGGATAATGCCTACGCCATTTTTCCTCCCATCCACACCATAATAAAACAATTTGAAACCACCTCCGATACACCTAGCCTTGCTCCCCTTCCATCTGGTCTCTTGCACATACAATATACCAACCGTCCTTCGGTTCATCATATCAGCTAGCTCCCTCCCTACACCAGTCATACTGCCTACATTCAAAGTTCCGACCCTCACTATCACAGTCCTAGCCCTTACCTGCCTTCGGGCATGCCTTCTGCCTCTTCTCCTCCTTCGGCCAACAGTAGCCCAATTTCTGCCAGCACCCTGTTGGCCAACAGTACTGGTGGTGGTCATTGTTAACCCGGGCCTCGACCGATCCAGTATGAGTTTCTGTACAGTTTTCTGCATGTGTGATGTTACATAATTTTACGCCGGATGCCCTTCCTGACGCAACCCTCCCCATTTATCCGGGCTTGGGACCGGCACAAAGAAATGCACTGGCTTGTGCATCCTCAGTGGCTGGGTTGATAAAAATATATACCAGTGTTTAAAATGCTTGGATGAACATTTTGAAAACAGATATTGATAAGACTAATTTTGGCAAAATAAGTGCATCTTCCTCATTTTGGTTACTTTTTTTACTGTGATCCCAAAAATTCAAAACTGTATTTTATTATGATATGCATTATGATAGGCAGTACAGATGGTTGCATTTAATGCAAAAGGTGATATTTTATTTCTTGATTTATGGTTGTACTTATTTATTTATTTTTGGAAACAGGAGATGAATCAACTTTCAGGGTACAAACATTCAATTTCAGCTTGGATCTAAAAGATTGTCTGTTGTTACATTCATGAAATGCATTAAAATACAGTTATTTTAATTTTAGAAAAAAATACATTGCTGAAGTTATGAGTTATTGTTTGTATAATTATGTTTAGAAAATTATATTGTGAATTATTCATGTTATCATTTAATTTATTTTTTTTTACATTTATTTACATTGCTGGTAAGTGGAATAGTTTGACTGGGCATGAAGTCCCTTTTCAGTAGAGTCTAAGAAAAAGTAGCGTCATTTAACACTACAGATAAAAAATAGTTAAGCATACATAGATTACAATTATTATAGTGAGTAAGCACTTGGGTGGTGCAGTGGTTAGCATTGCCACCTCACAGCAAGAGGTTCTCCGGTTTGATCCTCGGCTGGGGTGCCTTCTGTGTGGAGTCTGCATGTCCTCCCTATGGTTGTGTGGGTTTCCTCTGGGTGCTCCGGTTTCCTCCCACATCCCAAAGACATGCTGCAGGTGGATTGGACACTCTAAATTGGCCCTAGGTGTGAGTGTGTACGTGTGTGTGCTTTCTGTGGAAGGTTAGGCGCCGGGCTGGCAACTCGACACCGTAAAACTCCACTGCCAATCATGAGCGGACAAGGTGATCCACTGTGGCGACCCCTAACCGGGAAAAGCTGAAAGAAGAATAGTGAGTAAGCACTTAAAATAACTGAAGGGGGGTCAAATTAAAGAAGAAAAGTAAAGAGGTTGAATTAGGGGGTACATATAGAAAGAAGGTGGCAGATATGTGTTAAAATAAGAAAATGTAAAATGTCAGTGAGAATGAATATTTGAAGAGAAAAAGGAGGACCTTTATTAGGACCATATGAATTAGGGTTAGAAAATTCAGTGCTGCATGTAGTAGGGCACATATATATTGTAACACTGTAGGCATTAATGAAAGGAAGAGTTGAGCTATGCAGGAATATATTATACAGGTCCATTTGTTCATAAAATCTATCTTCAGTGTAATGAGAAATGATGTAAGGCTTGAGTCTTGGTAAATTTCTGAATGGATGGTCTGTATTTTAACATCATGGTTATGTGACTTTAAGAATTCCAATAACATTTTTATGTTGAGACCTTAGTATGCTGTTGGGGTTATAGGTATAAATAAGATTTGTGACTTTGGGATGTTTGTCAAATTTGTAAATAGCAGTGTGATTTTTTATTCTATTGGGTGGTTAGGCTGTTGTGCAGTTCTAACCATTTAATCTTTTTTTTTTTTTTTTTTTTAAGACAATGCAGTGATCTATACTATTGGGATCTGTACAGATGTTCGTCTGCATCTTTCATCGAATCCCAATTTGGTGAGCATGCTTGCACAAAAGTGCTATTCACAGAAGCAGCACTTTCGCGTAAGTATGTTTGTTGTTCCGGTCGTACTACGGTGTGGTAAGGGAAAATTCCCTTTTCCCCACTGTAGTGTGACCTCGGAGTGAGAATATTAAAGTAGGGGATGTGTGGGGCTTTGCCCTCCACATCGGGGTTTGCAGGGGGGCTTGCCCCCCTGCATTCACGCAGATTTTGTGTGTTTTTTTTAACATACTTTAACTAAAGCACTTTTTTGATGAAAGCACTTTTGTTAAAGTGTGTTCGGTGGTAATTGATTCGGGCTTTTGAACTTTCGTTCAGAAGTCCTAGAGCCATACTATTAGACAGGATTGTTGCAAGTTTAGTGATGTGGTTCTAACATTCTTCTCATTTGAACAGTTCATTTTTTGAAGATTGATAAGCATTGGTGATGTAGATGATGGGTTGGTAGAAGCTTGAAAGGGTAGTTTGGATTTCATGTAAAAAGGTTTAACTCAGCAGATTATTCCCATTGATTAGTGTTTTACTAATTCTGTAATCAATTTGTGTGAGATACTTGTTCAGTTGGGTATGATGTTATTTTGATTATAAAATCCATTTTGAGAACTGTATGTTGTACAAATATGATAAATTTGACCTTTTTGGCATTAAGTATTAGCTGAGCTTTTTTCTAGCTGTATTTCAATATGAGTAAAAGTTGCTGAGTCGAGATGTATAGATAATTTGTATGCTACAGTATAATTTGTATATTATCTCCGAATATTCCCAATAGTTTTATTTGTACGCAAAAATGCAATGTGACCATATTCTGCAGTACGTGGTCTTCACTGAGACTTAAACTTTCCGTTCCAATGGCCTGTACATTGCGTGAAGCTATATAATAAGTGTTTATTTGTACATTTCTTAACTGGGTAAGTATACTGGTCTGAAGATCCTTATTGGGCACAACCCCAGCCACAGGGCATACAATGAAAACAATCTATAAGATCTATATTGCAAAGTGTGTGTGTGTGTGTGTGTGTGTGTGTGTGTGTGTGTGTGTGTGTGTGTGTGTGTGTGTGTGTGTGTGCGCGCCGCGCACACACACACTCACTCACATATAAATAAATATGTGTGTAACTAAAAAAATAAATAAATAAGGGAAGCAGGAATAGAATAGAAAATAGCAAGTAGCTTAAAAGAGAACCATCTTAAACAACAGTGAAGAAAAGCATGACCAGTGGGTCGAAATTGTGACAAGGATATGAGAGAGGGATACAATAGGCTGTGTGGACGTAACAGTAAAGATATCTAAGTGTTACTAGAAAAGAGGAGGATTGTTTCAGTAAAAAAAGAAAGCCATAATTAGATTAGTATGCATGTATAAGATATTAGATGCACATTTGAGATATTAATAGATTTATAATGCTCAGTGGTAAGTATTTCTATGGTATTAACAAGGAAGGGAAGTGAGAATGCCTGTTTAACCATGCTTATCAAATTAGTGACATGGGGAGATTTCCCTAGTGTGCTTTTTCAGGGACTTTTTAATGTCCTCAAGTGTAATATTCCATATCACTGTTGCAGTGTTCATGACTGAAGAGATCTCTTGCCAAGGATAGCCCAATGTCTGGCAGGCACACCAACGCCTTTGGTATTTAAAGGCACTGTATATCAAACATATGTTCCCCACACAAGGGGTAGGGCATAAAGGTGACATACAGATGCACACACTCAGAACTTCTTTCCCACCAGTCCGAACACTATAAATGAACTTAGATCTGAATACCTTTCTGCTGTGCTGGTCAAAAAGCCGTATTTCAGATAAGTGCCTGGTTGGGGTTTCTCCTTATCTTTCTTTTTTATTTAGCACAGGTTGGCTTCATGTCATCCTGAAAGGGAGAATGTCGGTGTGGGAGGCAGATTTCCCATAAAGACCATCACGATCAGTGTCTTTTCTGTTTGGGTGCTTCCCACAACCATACACAGTGTTCTGTCTGAAAAGCTTTTGTCTCCAAGAACCTATGACGTCATCTCTCCTTCTTATCTATTTACCATGAAAAGCAACATCTTAAGCTATTGGCTCAGGGTGCTATGGTGGAGTTTTCTCATCCCGACGGACAGCCATCCACCAAGAAAAAGGCTAAAAAACTTTGATCTGATATGGCTGCTGTCCAGCCTCCCCAAACATCACTCTCGAGGCTAGTGAAAGACCAGAGAATCATCCAGTGATTGCTTCGGATTCCACTGCCTCGACAGCATCAGAGGCTGGCATGGATCTTACTTCTCACTTGTCCTTTAAGGCTTTACAAACATCTGCTCCAGACATTGAGGGGGAACCTCAGTTGATTACATCTGAGGGACCTAGAGGTATTCCACAGATTTTAGTGAGGGAGTAGAGTCCTAATACACTTAATGAGTGTCGTCAAGGGTCTGACCCAATTGGGATATTTCATGCAGATGTCTCACATTAAAAGAAACAGAAATGCAAGCATATTTCCTGTGTAGTCAAGGATCCCCAATGTGAATGGATTTTACTCAGGGGTTGTTTAATGCTTTAATGGATTTAAAGTCTCCTTAAGGGGTGTCCCTCTATGGTCGTCCACTCCTCTTAAAAGACCCAAGGAACTGGACTCCTCAGATGAGGATCGGGATTCAGGGGAAATGTCAGTGGCTTACTTTTCTCAAATCCCTTCCCCCTTGGACTATGGTTCTGAAGAAGGGGATTCTATTAGTCCAGATCCCCATTTAGAGGAACTGCCCTTTGGGAACACTGTTACCTGTATAATGGAATACTTTAAGTGGGATTGCCCTCAAGTCTTTATCCAGAAAAGGTATTATGAGCTTCTCCAGATGGAGTCTCCTAAGCCTTCTGCTGCCTCCCAGTCCTGGTTGTTCTTTTGGATACCTTTTCAGCAGCTACTGTGGCCCCTAATTCTCAGTCCCCTGCTCACAAGAAGACTGATAGATTTTACAAGGTGCTTGATGAATGTAAATGTCTTTATAAATGACCTTCTGCTGATCCTTCTGTACTGGCTGTCTCTTCTGACAAGCCTTCCAAGCTGTTGCTTTCTTTAGATAAGGCTAGTAGGGCCATAGACAGGCTGGTCAAAAAAGTTTATACTGCTGCTACTTTATCCTTTCAGGTCATTAACTACTAGACTCATATGATCAGGTATGTTTTGGCCCTCCTTTCTTAGGTTTGTCAAGTGGTTTCTGACCTTCCACACTCTGAGGGGAAGGCTTCTACCACAGAAGTTGCCAATCACTCTATTAAATGCCACTATAATTCAGCTGATGCTTCCTCCATGGCTGCTGCATTTGGTTCTGTTATGGGGCATTACTCTTGGCTTCATCTTCAGGCTTTGCCTGATGACATTAAGACTAAATTATTGGATGCTCCTTTGGATAAAAAATATTTTTGGTGGTTCTGCTGCTGTTGAGCTTTTTAAGTCTCCCCATGCTAAAGATGAAGCCTTGCAGGAGCTGAAACATATTTCTATTTCTCCTATTCCTAAGTTTCAGAGGCATTACCCCTCCAAATCTGCTTCTCTTTGCAGGCAGTTTCACCCTCCACTCAAAGAAAAAATGTTCTAGACATGTGCCTTCTGCTAAATGTCCTCAAACTCCTGTTTCCCAGAAAACTTCTTTTTAGGAAAAGCCAGGTTCCAGTTGACAGTTTGCTTCCTCTTTCCCTTGCACAGGTTCCCTTATCCCTCCATCTTCCCCTGTCTCTTCCAAATTGGTTAAAGATCAGAACAACTTCCTGTTTTCTCAGATGTGTTCCATTCTCTTTTGAAGCAGGGCACCATTCAGTCTGTGCCCCTTGCCTAGGTAGGGAGGGGGGTTTATTCCAGAATGTTTTTGGTTCCCATAAAGGAGGTCAGTTGGAGACCAATTCTGGACCTTTCCCAGCTCAACACCTTCTCAAGATTCCTTCCTTTCAGGTGTCTTTTCAGACTTTATTTCCCCTTCTTTATCCCCAGGCCTTTCTGGTCTCTCTGGATGTCAAGAATTTCTACCTTCATATCCCTATCCATCCCCTTTTCAGGAAGTTTTTACATTTCTGTGTTTCTTCTTTGCATTTGCAGTTTTCTGCTTTGCCCTTTGGTCTCTCTACTGCCCCAAGGGTATTCACCAAATGCCTTGCTCCTGTCATTGCCTTTTGCAGGATGAGAGGAGCTCAGATATTTCCTTATGTGGATGATCTGCTCATATTTATTTTTATTTATTTATTTCATTTATTACATATATGTGGATTATCTGCTCATTCAAGCGTCTTCCCCTGATGCAGTGCTTCAGGATCTCCAGTTTACTATTTCCTTGTTGTAGGTTCTAGGATTCACCACAAACTTTTCAGAAATCAGCTCTGACCCCTTCTCAGGATCACATTTTTCTTGGTTGCGTGCTCCAGACCATCCCTATGCTGACATCTCGGTCTGCCTCCAAGACCCTATCTCTTATTGCCTTTTTCCAGTCTATTCTTCCTCTGGCTTCAGTCATAGCCAGGGACTTTCTCATGTCCTCGGGTTCATGGCTTCCACTATTTCCATGCTCAATATTGCCAGGCAGGCTCCAAATGAGAAAGCTACATTGGTACCTCAAGTCAGTGTGTCTCCAACAATGCCACCCCCTGTACTTCCCAGTCCCCCTCCTTCCTTGTCTCAAGTTCAAGCTTCAGTATTGAATTCATCAAGTTTCTCTCAACCTGGGCTTCCTTTCCATGCTCCAGTTCTGACTCAAGAGCTTTTTACAGACATCTCATACAGGGGATGTGGAGAGCCTCCTTCAGATCTTTCAAGGTTTAGGGTATCTGGTCTCTTCATCAGAGGTCAGATCACATCATTATAAAGGAGATGAGGGCTCTGATTCTAGCTTTTCAAGCTTTTCTTTCCCTCTTTTCATCCCGCACCCTTCAAAATGTTTACAGACAGTAACACATTGATGTGGTATGTCAACAAGCAAGGGGGTACACAGTCTTACCTTTTTGCACACTAGCTCTTCAGGTCTGGGATCTAGCTGTTCATTACCAAGTGACTCTTCAGGCAGTTTTCATTCCATCAAAGTATAATCTAGTGGCAGACTCTTTGAGGAAGTCCAGCACACAAGCTTATGAATGGATGCTTCACAGAGATGTGTTCCTAGACATTGTCCATCGTTGGGGTATTCCTCAGGTTGAATTTTTTGCTTCCCCTCTGAACAGATAACTTCCTCTGTTCTCATTATAAACTAGCCACAGCCCTAGGGCATTTATAAGCTAAGCCAGAATGTGTTTGGCTTCGCTTTTTTTTAAATTTTATTTAGGTGTGCCTGTTTTTAGTTAGTATAGTGTGTCTCACAGTGTAGTGATATGATCACCCCACCCATCGTAAAACATATATTCTCATCCAATGATCTCTTGAAGAGGAGAGAGAGAGTCAATGAGGACTCTGCCTAACCTGGACTTGGGTTTTATTCCTGTATGATCTGATGTCCCTGTCCTATTCCCCCCTCCAAGGTTCTATTCTCTTTTCGGTGCTAAAGTTCTCTCGAAAGTTTAGCTGGCCTGAGGAGTTTTTTAAGGATGAGGATGGACATTAATTGTCCAGTCGGGCTGCTGGGACATGGGGCAAAGATCGCCAGGGCAAAGGACGTATCTGGCCTGAGTAGTACTGCTTGGACATTTGGCACCGGGCAGCATATGGCACCTGTTTGATCCCTTGATTCCTCTTGGTCTTGTACTTTTGGGCTTGGGTCAGTTGCAATTTGTAGGTGGTAAGTCCCATTGGCAAAAGGTTATGCATTATATGAGGGATGAGGGGGATGATGAGAGAAGAGGCATGACATGATGACCTGAGATAGATGTCCCTTCATGATTGATTAGGCTATATAAAATGTTTTCTTTTTCTAACCACTTTGGCCAAATGGTTGTCAAATGAGATTGTTATCAACTTGGGTCCCCAGGTCCCTAATTACTTGTACTTATTAGTTACTACCCACCACCTTGTGGGCAGTTTGCACTTTGTTTTTGCCATTGGAGGGGACACTTTTTATTTTTGGCTTGCATGGCTCTGGCTGGCTCTGTCTGTTTCTATGAGGCCCTATGAGAGGAGCTTGAGGATGCGGCTGAGAGCTGGAGGCGATTTCAGTTAGCAGTCATTCACGAACTTAGTTTACCTGATCTTCCTTCCGTGTTGGCCTGTACCTCCGAGAAATATATACCGAACAAGAGAGGTCTCTTTCATATTATTAAGTCCTCTTTCTTGGAGGGGATGTTTCTGTATGCCTTCCCTCCCCTTCTTTTGTTACCACGAGTCTTGCACAAGATGAGGCAAGATTCTCCCAAAATCTTGCTAGGGACTTCCTTTTGGCCCAGACAGCATTGGTTCCCCCTTCTTTCTCTTGTCCAGAGGCAATCATCACAAGTTACCTCACCAGGTGGACCTTCTCACACAAAACAAGGGGTCTCTTATCCATCCTCAACTGTCCACACTTCAACTGATGCTTTGGGTAATAAGGCTTTGATCCTTTTTAGGCACGTTTTTTCTCAGGGCGTGCTTTGGGTCCTGCAGAACACCAGGAAACCCAGTACCAGGAAATCATATTTGTCTAAATGGAAAAGATTTTCCATCTAGTGCCTCTCTCACTGTCAGGATCCTCTATCAGTGGAGGTTTCTTTGATTCTCTCTTATTTGTGTGATCTACATCATGCTGGGTTGGCATAGTCTTCATTGAAAGCTCACCTGTCAGATTTTATGCTTGTCTGCCCTTGAATCCATCTCTGGCATCTAGATCTGAGGTCAAGCCATTCCTTAAAGGCGCCCTTCTTATCAGGCCTCCCAGGAAGCCTATTTCACCTTCTTGGGACCTCAGTTTTGTACTTGAAAAATTGACCTATTCTCCTTTTGAGCCTGTGTCTTCAGCTTACATACAACATTGCACTTGGAAGATTGCTCTGCTTTTGGCTCTTACTTCAGCCAAGAGGGTGTCTAAACTTCAGGCTCTCATGGTCATTCCTCCTTTTTAGTTTTCCATACAGACAGGGTTTCTCTTTGTACTAATCCTTCTTTTATGCCCAAGGTGGTCAGTTTGTCCCTTAATCAGTCTATTCATCTTCCTTTTCTTTTTCCTTCTCCATAGTCTGCCAGTGAGAAGGATCTTCTCATCTTGGATCTGCATAGACAGCTTAGATATTATTTGGAAAAACTAAAGTTATTCACAAAGCTGAACATCTTTTTGTTTCCTGTCATCCCAGGTCTTTGGGTTTAACTGTTTCTAAGCAAACCATCTCTTCCTGGATTTCCAAAGCCATTTCTTTTTGTTATTCTTTTCATGTTAAATACCTTTCCTCATCAGTAAAGTCTTTTTCTACTAGGGCTGTTGCCGCCTCTGGTGCTTTTTTCAAGGGTCTGCATACCATTTCCATCCTTGAGGCTGCTACTTGGTCTTCTGTTCATACCTTCACTAAGCATTATAAGCTGGATGTTATTTCCAGGGCTAGAGCTGGCTTTGTCAGGGCTATTCTGCATGGGTTTCTAGGGCCTCTTCAGTGCCATCCTCTACCCAGGTGTCCTCTTAAGGTTTTGCACTCTCCCTTCAGTTATGAATACTACCACAGTGATATGGAAGGACATAGTAAAGTTGTGTAAAATCTTACATAACTGTAGATGCCCTTCTCTTCACTGTTGCAGTATTCACTCCCTCCCTTCTTTCCTCTTTGCTCTAATCTGTTCTTTCTTGCTCTCCTGGCTGACATACGTGTGACATACGGTGCCTGTAAGTACTAAAGGCTTTGGTATACTGTCCGGAGATTGGGCTGTCTTTGTCAGAAGATCCCTTTAGTTATGAATACTGCAACAGTGAAGAGAAGGACATCTACTGTTATGTTAAGATTTTACACAACTGTGCTATCTGATCATTTGTGATAGTTTGTTCCAGTACTAATAGGTTCGTAGGTGTATACTAGGCTAACTACCACTAGGGTCCTTATAAGCCTAGCTGTGCAACCCAAATGTGACCCACAAATTTGATTTTAACAGGTGGTCATGTACTGACTGTATCTGTCCATCAGAGACACAGCAGCCAGACAAGGGTGAATTTCAGATTACCTGTTCCATTGGTCCAAGTTGCGCTTAAAAAGGAATATGAAGGAAGTCTGCTTCACATAGATGGGTAGCCTGTTCCAGAGAACAGGAATTCTCTGAAAAAACATATTTGTCTCTCCAACATGTCCTATTTATGTTGCAAACAAAATTTAAGTCTTTTAATCTATTAGTTCTGATGCTGTTTGGTTTGTGGATGTGCAATAGGTTCATCAAAACAGGGTCCAGGGATGCCCTGTATGGCAGGCGAAGATCACCTCTCAGAAATCTGTATAATACTGAGTAAAGAGACAGGGCTTTGAGGTGATTAGCATAAGACATTGTGTTTACTCTCTGTATTTCTTTTGTAGGGAACTTTTGTGGACATTCCACATGTGTCTGGTCAGGTACATACTGAAGGGGGGGTATTAAACTCTATGATGGGTCTGATGAGGGCTGCATACAGTGAGATGATCACCTCTCTGTACCTAGATGCTGGACCCTTGTTTATAAGTTGAGCATCATAGAAGGATTTTCTTACTACTTTGGACACATGTTGGTTGAAGGCTAGGTTACTGTCTGCATGAGTTCCCAGATCCTTGACTGGTGAATCAACTGTTAAGGGTGTTTTAGTGATGAAATAGTTACTCAGGGTGGCAGACTTCCCAAAAAGGACTGTAGTGCATTCCTTGGTACTGAGTTTTAAGTCATGGCTTTGGTGCCAAATGTTTGTATTGGACCTTCCTGAAGGGCATTCTCATTTTGGGGGATTCAATGACTGTTGCCAGTTTGCAATCATCTGTGAACTTGGTCAGCCAAAGGCATTGGATTTGACATCTGAGAAGTAGGTGCCAAAGAGGAGTGGGCCCAGCACAGAGCCCTGGGGGACTCCATTGGTGACCGGCCTCTTTGTGGAGGTGGCCTCACAGATTCTAACCTCCTGGGTCCCATCAGTGAGACAGCTAGCTATCCAACATGTTATAAAGGAGTTTATACCTACTTCCATAAGTCTGTTAACAATGCCCAGGTGGGGTATTGTATCAAATGCTTTAGCCAGATCTAGGTAGGCAGTATGTACTGTTTCCCCTCATCCATTGCCTTAGTGACCTTTTCAAAGAAGACCACCAGATTCATTAAGCATGACCTTCCTTTGACAATGCCAAACTGGGATGAATCCAGTGTCTGGAAGTCTCATATGTCCTTTTTGATAATTTCCATGAAAATTCTTTGTATGGCTTTGCAAATAAGAATAGTCAGATTAATGGATCTGTAGTTTCCAGGATCTATTGAAGGTCCTCCCTTATGAAAGGGGATGACCATTGCAGTCCTCCATTTATATGGCACAAAGCCTGTTTTAAGACTATAGTTAAATTACTCCAGTGGTCCTGATAAAGTCATATTTTAGACTATTCAGGAGGCATCCTGAAATGTTATCGGGGCCCATTGAAGCTGTATTCTTGGTTTTAATGAGTGCAGCCAGTACATGCTTCCTAGCTATAGTTGGAGGGGTAATGTTTGAAGGTCTTCTTGAGGGAATGGATGGGGAGAGAGGGGTGTAAATCTGGAACTGAATTTGTCCGCTAACAGGTTTGCTATATTGCCAGGCCAAGTGAATGTGGCACCAATAACCACCAGTTTAGCACATTGCTGTGTGCTGCCCTTGAGTCTTCTGACATAGCTATAGAAGGCCATGTGGTTATCTTTCACCTGGGAGGTTACCATAACCTCAGGTTGGCTTTGCATGACCCAAGTAGCCCTCTTTTTTACCTATTTACTTTGATGTGAGAGTTTCTATCTTTATGGAAATTATCCTTCCTGATTTTTGCCGTAATTGTTTTCCTTTTGTTGTATATCCTGTTTAATTTGGGTGAATTGTTTCGAGTTAATCCTGAGCTTTCTTTTGTTAGGTACAGCAGCCTCTATGCGACCATTGAAATGGTTGTATAGAGTTTCTGAGAGCAATTCAGCATAGGCTGTTGTGTTCTCTGGGTTTGGAGGGGCATTGAATTTTGACAATCCATCACTTAATAAAAGATAATTTTCCATGGGATAGTTCCTAAATGTTACTGGATTTAAAGGGATTATGGAGTTAATTTTAATTTCGAAGGAGACAGCTTTATGGTTGGACTTTACCAAGGAGGATGAGACATTGGGGGGGTGCAGTATTCTCCCTTATTTGTAGGCACAAGGTCCAGTATGTTGGAACCTCCAGTGGGAGTGTTTACTGTTTGGTCAGGGGTGTTTGTATTTACAAAGTCCAGGATTCTCTGTGCCTGTAGATTTGAGGCTGTGTAGGTTTTCCATTCTATAGAGGGGTAATTAAAGTAGCCCATGATTAGGGTGTTAGTTTGGATGGTAAGTGTCTTCAGTAGGTCTAAGTATTCACTGTGAGCTACTTGGGACACGGAGGGTTTCCTATAGCTGGCTAGGATATTGTAGAGGATTTTGTCTATGGTGATCTGCACATGGAGGAACTCCAGCATGTTATCTTGTTTGACCACCCTAGAGGTATACTTATTATTGATGTATATTGAAATACATCCACCTTTAGCCATTGTCTGTGCATTTACTAGTCTAAAAGTGTGGAAGGTACCAAGCCTTGCACTGCTGGGCTACTGTCTGTCACTTTAAGGCATGTTTCAGTAACTGCACAGATGTCTATATTCTCGAGTGGGAGAAGGGAATGTAGTTTTTTGTTTAGGCTCCTGGCAGTTGAGCAGTAACACCTCGAGGTTCAGTTGAGTTGATTTTGCTCAGGTGTTAATCTGAAACTTAACTTTTCATTTTGGTCTAACAAGTTGACATCTGCATTCCTCAGCAAATAGGCTGAGCTGCTGAAGTGTAGAAATTTAAGTGAAGGGCAGTAGCAATTAATCGATCCTTCAGTAATTTAAAGTTTAAGATGTTCAGGTGAAAGAAGCTCTTCCTTTAACAAGAAGCAGTTGTATTTGTCAAATGCCAGACAGTGGTGCTCCTGGAAAAGAGCTAAGCTGTATGAATCATAATGGAAGGGAGTATTCTGACCTGGGTAAGAGAATGTTGATAACAATGGCTTGTCAAGCTTCCTTAGTTAAAAAGTAGGATATTTTCAAGCTACTTTGAGTTGTGTGAGTATGTTGTGACACTGAATTTTAATATGTGGTAGAAGAGACAGTGGTTGGTCCAGTGTTAAGCTAAGATAATTGTACTGAGTTAAAAGTGGTAGTGGCTGTAGGTCAGGGACAAGATTTGGATTGTCGGTGTTGAAGCCAGCTTTCAACCAGTCCCAGATAATAGTAGAATTTGTAGCACTTAAAGTTAGTTTTATTGACATACAGCCAGTTCCAAAGTAGCTTAGTCATTTTGTAGAGAATCAGTAATTTCATTTCATTTCATTGTGATGATGATGCTCTGGTAATAACTGTGTCATTATCATAAAAATAATGTCGTAGCTGGGTAGCACCCAAGGGAGATCACCTTTCCCTTCTTTACTTTCCTGTAGCTATATAAACTTTATCATACTCATTCCTTTCCTGACAACAACTTGGTGATTTGGGGCTAGTCGAAGAATTGTTGGATCTTTTTTGGGTCAGTGTGGTTACTCTGTTGGTTTGCTTAGAGTTTACAGTTAGGCTATAATGTAATTTCTGACTTTTGTGGTTGGTTCTGAAAGTATGCTCATTGAGGCCACAGGATTCCACCTCTGGATAACCATTAATTATGTGTGGTATACCTGGGACTGGAACACTGGAATGCCTCCTGTTAAATCTATAAGGCCTCTGCCCCATGGTCGGTAAAAGAATATGAAAGTAAGTTGATTCTGAAATGATTTTTGCTCTCTACCTTACAGAATAAGGAGGACAAAATGGAGGAAAAGTGAGAAAAAGAGAAGAAGAAGACATGATTCAGTAATGCTTTAGCAGTTCCTTCTTAAACGGTAAAAGTCTCTAGAATTGAGACCATACAGGAAGCTTTGGTTCTGGCTGCAGTGGAGCAGTCTGCTTCACTGTTGCCAGGGTGGTCTCATTCAGAGATGATTGTAATCCCATATCATTGCCATAGGTGAACTGCTAGCAGTCGCTCTTCGCACCAGTAGCTCTTAAATATCTTAGCTCTCATCCTCCTTCTACCTCATCCTTTAGGTCTACAAGATCTGCCTGGAGTTCTTCTGATATAGATTGGGATTGTATGATGAGAGTCTGACAAAACCCTGTTTGATGATTGACATGGGTGTCATCCTGTCTCTTCAGTATCTAAGACAGATTAGGTTGGCCTTAGAACTCCCACGAAAGAATCTTCTTCCCTGGCATATGCTCTGGTACTGGATATGTCAGAGCCCTTGACTATCCTCGAGCATCCCTCCTTCAACACTGACTGGATCTGATCCCTTAGTGCCTATCCCACATCCTAATGTACTTGACTCAGATTATGTCTGTGTTGGTGAGTCTCTGCACCAGCTCCTCAACTCTGTCTCCTTGACTCCATCTTCAGTGTCAGTGCATTTGGCATCCTTTTCAGTGACATTATCTGATCTTTGATGTTTGAGGTGTCTATGACGATCTCGATGTCAGAGCTATCTGGACTGTGAGCATCCTGCAAACAAGGAGTCCGGGATGATGGACTGCATGAAGAAGTAGGTTTACGCTTCAGGCACCTTTTTTCTCTGAGTGTTAAACTATCTTACTGACATGAGCAGGTTCATTCCAAAGAGACGTAGCAGAACAGACACTATACCCTTTGTGAAAACCTGCCACTTCTAATACTCATAAGCAGATTAACAGATTGAATCTTAAGAGGCAGTTGTGTTGACTATAATCTGGATGAAGCTGTTGCATAATGCTTCTGATGGAGCGGTTAGAGTAACAGACGCAGGTATAGCTATGAGACACCACACCCGGCTGCATTTATGTGACTTTGCAGACAACTTCAAGACATCCTTTGTTGATTCACAGTATGATGGCTGTACTGTTTTTGGAACCAAAGTTAAAGAGAAACTTTTGAAAAGTGAACAGGAAGAGAAGCCACTTTCTGCCTTAGGTGTGTGCTTTGAAAATCCTCCAATGTTCTTTTCTAGGAACAAGAAGAATTCCAAAGCCTTCTGGTTTAAAATGTCACAACATTTTCCCTTTGACTCCTTTTCAGATATGGGGCAATCATGGCAGAGGGGGGGTCCACAAATTCCAGGATTCCAAAGTCCTTTCTCTGGGAAGCAACCTCAGCATCCCTAAAGACCTGATAAACTGCTCCTCTCTGGAGGCAGTCAGGCGTCAACTGTCTTTTGACCTGGACTTATGGATGGCTACTATATGGGATAAACTGGCTGGGGATATGGGTTTCCTCCCTGCCACTTCAAGGTATATCACCCAACAGCAGAGAGTAGCAACAAAGCCCTCTCAGCTCTGACAGAAAAGATCCATCCAGGAGGTCCCACCAAACCAAAGACGGTCTGGAGTATACTCTAGATTTTTTTTTTTATTTCCTTAACAAACAAAAGATATCAGGCCTATTTTAGACTTAAGCATCCTGAAGAACTGTGTAAGCCATACTTCTGTTTTTACTGAAAGGGGGATGGGATGTTCTCACTCAGCCTTCAAGATGCTCATCTCCACATAAAAATCACTAAAGGTTATACAAAAGGTATCTTTAAAAAAAAGACAAGGAGTAACAAACCTGCCTTAAAGCCCTATCCCTGTACTCAGTCTCCTATAGATTGCTGAGGGATGATCTGTGCCTGTCTTACAAGGCATCTGCAAACCCCAGACTTATGAATCTCCTACATATTTGTAAGTCAAGCCGTATCAGAAGTACATGAATTTTCTCTGTGACTTAAACAGAACATGCTGGAGAGACAGATATGTGTCCCAAAATGTCTCCCCTATGGAACAGGCTTCCCATCCTTGTGAAGCTGAGTTAATCTATTACCCAGTTTAAGTGCAACCTGGACGAGCGGATGGGGAAAAGGAAATTTACACCGGGCTTGGCACCCTTGTTCCTTATGGACAGTGGTAGCTTATAAATGTCTGGCCCTCAGTGTCCTATTTAGATACAGGATATTATTCTTTAGGGAAATCTTGGCTAGGCTTAGAAATGTCCCCGGGTTGTTAGCCTAGTAACAATCCGTGAATCTCTACGTCCAACTAAAGCCAGTCACTTCAGTGTGGTTCCACAGCCCCTGAGTGTTTACCAAGTGTATCTGGGTCATTATAGCCCACCTGAGGTTGAAAGGAATTTGCTTCTTCCTATACCTGGACAATTAGAGCCATTTCCTCATATTAGCCAGAGATTATTTGCATTGCTTGTTTCTGTCCTTGGGTAGCTCTGTGAGCAGTGCAAAGTCACAACTGAAGCCATCACAAAGTCCTAATACTCATAGGGTGCCATCAAGGGGTCTATATTGAAACATCGAATGCTGAAAACAGCGAACAATGTTTCATCGACACATTTTCAGCGGAAGCTGAAAATGTCGAAACCACAGAACAGCGATTTCTTTCCTAGGGAAAGAAATCGCTGTTCCAACCAAAAAAACAAAACATTAAACACTTCCAAACACATACACATGTACCCTAACCCTAATTGTACCCCCCAAAAAACAGTAAACAACTGAATACACATATGCACATAACCCAACTATACATCTAACAGAAAAAAAAAAAGTAAACATTTTAAAACATATGCACTTACCTTAACCCGCACCCTAACCCTAAAGTCAGTAACTCTTGCACATTTACGTAAACAGTTCCAAGCACATACACACTTACCTTAACCCTAATTCTACCCCCCCAAAACAAAAGTAAATAGCTGAAAACACATACACACATAACTCAGCCATACATCTAACGCAAAAAAAAAACACTAAACACTTTAAACATATGCACTTACCTTAACCCACACCCTAACCCTTAGGTCAGCAACTGTTGCACATTCACAGTCGGGAGCTATACCGGACAAGGGACCACACTACAGTGCAGATCACAGCAAGGCAACGAAGCGGTCAAGCAACTTCTTTCCTATTGAAAGAATTCGCTGAACAGCCGCTTTGCTGTTTTGCCTGTTCGCTCTTTGTGTCGACGAAAATGCCTTCGACAAAATGCGTTTTTGTCGTTCTAATAGGAACCCCCATCAAGATACAATGGTAATGACTGTCAAATCTCCACAAGAAAGAATCCTGATTTTGTTTACACCCACTCCTGCATTTCTAATTTTGGGAGTTCTGGGTTTTGTGGTGGCCTGTATCCAACCAGTGCTCTATGCAAGGTTCTACCTACATGAGGATTTTACAGTGGACCGTAAGCACGCAGTGGGTCCAGTCAATAGACTGAACAAACCCATTCAACTGTCCTCTATTTGCAGTTGACATTTAAACTGGTGGATCCAGTCTCCCAGTGTTTCAGCAGGAAGTCTCATCCTACCTTCCAAGGGCCACAGTGGCCACAGATGCCACTTGTCTGCATTGGGGTGGCATTTTGAGGTGAGAATAGTCCAAGGGATGTGGTCTCAGCAAGGGGACAATCTTCACATCAGTATACTGGAGACAAGAGTGGTCCTCATAACCTTGCAGGTTCCTCAGAACTTCCTTCCTCATGGCATGATTTCTGTCCATGCAGACAATATGTCAGTGGTATGGTACATCAACAAGCAAGGCAGATCCCGAATCCTATCCCCTATGCCAAGAGACCATGAGGATGTGGCAATGGGTGATGTCGTGGTAGCAATGCACATTCCTGGGTGCATCAACTATCTGGCAGACAAGCTTAGCAGATATTTTCACTACTCGATTAAGTCTTGCTACAGCTGTTTTGTATCCCCAACCAACACCAAGTACAGCAGATATTTTTCGCTGATCCCTCCACCAAGAACCACTCTTGTGGGTCAGTGGTTTTCTAGTCTTCTTTATGCTTTCCTGCATTACCTTTAATGACAAAGGTAGTGCAGAAACTGTCCCTGTGCAAAGTTTCAGTTGTCCTGACAGTCCCCTTTTGGCTGAGGCAGATTTGATTCACAGTGTTATGATCTCACCTCAAGAAGCAGGCTTTTCTTCTGGAGTCCAAGCTGGATCTTTTATCTCACCTGTCTGGCAAGCTTTGCCCAGCCATTCTGTCCCTAAGACTGACAGCATAGTTTATCTAGGTCTACTAATTGCCAATGATCTCTCATATCCCCTTAGGTTGATCCAGATTATTCCCACTTCACAAAAAGCAATGACGTTTAAACTTTATAAGAGAAAATGGAAAAAATTCTCAATCCAAGCACTCCAACAGGGCTGGACTTATTCTCTGCACCAGTTCTCTCAGTTTTATAGTTTGTGTACTCACTTCAATTCTGGTTCCATTTTTCCACTATCAAAGTTCAGTTGACTGCTATTTCTGTTTTCCACTAAGGTTTCATTTGTCAAACTCTAGCCTCACTGAAGGTATGAAAACCATTCCCAAAGGCACCTTCCTTCTGAGAACTCCTGTTAAAGACCCTATACCTCCCTGGTATCTGAGTTTTGCATAGGAAGCCGTGACCTGTCCTGCCTTTGACCCTGCCTTCTCAGCTGACTTAGTGTCTCTCCTGGAAGACCTTATTTCTGGTAAGCATTACCTCAGCCAGACAAATCTATGAATTGCACACTTATTCCTGCAACCTCTTTATTTAGTGTTTCATCCCTCAGAACTAATCCTTCCTCCATTCTTGCCTAAGATGACTTCAGAATCCATTCTAAACTGTATTACAGTATTCATCTCTCAGTCTTTCCCTCAGTATTCCAGTAGGGGAGCGTATTTGTTACACTCATTATGTATTTGTTGAGAGCTATGTTTTTAATGCATAATACTAAAACTGTCGGGAAAGGCAACTGACTTCTCATTTCCTATTTGTCTTCCAAGTTGGACCAGAAGGTCTCAAAAGTTACTTTGTTGAGATGGCTGTCAAACTGGATAACCTGCATATATCAGTCTAATAGGGCCATGGCATCCAAACCCAGTGCACATTCTGTAAGAACTATTGCTGCCTGTACAGAATTCTTCATATGTGCTGTAGCAACATGGGCTGTGATGCACTCCTTTGTCAAATTTCTGCAGATTGCATGTGATCTCCATGTCAACGTCCTCCTTTGAGGCTGCTATGTTCAGGGATATCCTGCAAATGATTCCACCTAGGACATTTTAGCTGGGGGTTCTGTCCTACAAGTTGAAGTGGACGGACATGATAATGTAAGACATGGAGGACTATGAGTGGGTTGCCGGTCATAACTGGCTTATGTGTGTGAGTCATTGATGCCAAGAAATTTACCTTGCGAGCAAAGTTCCAGAGGTGAATCTTGGCATCCATGTCAAGAACACAAAATAAAGAGTTATGACTGGAGACCCGATCATAATTATTTGTAGAGCATGGAGCTTTATCTACTCCATGTATTACTAGTTGTAGGGGAAAAAAAATCACTAAGAGTTCTGTCAGCTTTCAAAGCCATAAAGCACCTAGCGCTGTCAGAAAGGCGCTGTAAGAGAGTCTGATGTTCATCATGTTTCACTGCTGCAGTCATTACACTTGGGTTATCCTGCCATCAGGCGGTCCCGCAGTTAGCCAGAGTTCCAAAGTCTTGGTCCGGCGTCGGTTGCTGTCGCTTCTTCCCTGACGTCAGTGCGCCAGGGGTATATAAGATGCAGCCGACACCATTTTCTTCAGTCTTTCTTGCCACAAGAGTGCTCAAGCAAAAGCAGTTCGCAAGTGCCGGTCGGCCGACTCCTGAGATTTCAAATTCGATTTCAGATCCGAAGTCTTCAATAATGCTAAGTACCCCATTGGGGAAACTTTTTCTTGCCTCAGACCGATGTCAGTAAAATTTAATAACTGTATTTCTTGTGGGAAGCAAATACCTCATAAAGATTTTCATTATTACTGTATTCCATGCCTAGGCCTAGATCACGACATCACTAGTTGTTGGTTTTGTGCTAGATTTAACAAACGCACTATTAAACGTCGGTTTGATTTTGCACACCAGTATTTTGGCCGAAGGTTTAATTATACCATGCCATCGGAGCAACCGACGACCAGAATTCACAAAAAACGCAAAGATAAGGATAAGGACAGGCATCTGAGGCCCAAAACTGATGACGAAGCCTCTTCTAGGCCAGTCGCCGGTTCTCAGTGAGGCGCTTTCACAGCCCCTGACACCTGCTACCTCAGAGCCACAGGCTCCGACCGACTCCCATGTGGAGTTGCCTAGGCCTCTGGATACTCAAGGTGTTGGGCCTACGGAGACTAACCCTTCAGATGGGTCTGGAGCCGCTGAGCAGGCTTCGGCTTCTGAGGGTGTTTTCAGACCTTCACAGCTTACCATTGGATCTACAGCCAAGTCTAAAGCAACATTAAAGACAAAGAAGCAAGTACAGCATTCACCTGGACAGGCCTCCATGCCTAAAAAGCAGATGCTCAAAATGGCCGAAGACTTAATTACTCTGATCAGGGGTACCCATTCCCCTCCTGATGAAAGGCCTAGGCAGGATACAGACTATGATTCCTCTGACCAGATTTCTCTATATTCTGACTCCTCTTCAGACCAGGGATATTCCTTACCCCCCTATGAGGACTCTGATGCTGAAGAATCTATCCCCTCAGCCTCTCCTCCTGAGGATTATTCTTTTGGGGAAACTTTACACACCATGAGGGGAGCATTTCCACTGGGAGGGCCAGGATTACTCAGAGTCCAAGAAAAGGCTCGGAGATGTTCTTTTATTGCCTCAGCACAGGCCCCTTGCTATTCCGCCAGTGTTGGATATTGTGGACGATGTGTTCTCTGAATCCAGTTTAAATCCAGATTCATTACCCCCTGCTCAAGTCAAGCCAGATAGGTACTACAGAGTCCCTGACTCACACACATTTCTTTATAGAAACCCTGCTGCTGACCCAGAAACAATTTCCCAGGGTCCCAAAGGGGTAAAGGCCTCCACAGCTAAAAATCCAGTTCCCTCAGACAGGGATTCCAGAGCATTAGACAGATGGAGGAAGAAAGTTTACACCTCAGCAACATTAGCAGTGAGAGCTTTAAACTGCCAGTTTCACATGCTTAAATATCAACAATATTTACTGTCTCAGTTAAAACAGAAAATGAGTACAAATGCAGAACAACCTGATTATAAGGAAATGCAGGATTTATTGCATGCAGCTGAACAAGTAGGTAAACATACTTTGCAATGTGGTTTTGATTCATTAGAAGCTTCTTGTAGAGCAGCAGTTACAGGATCTGTGATTCGAAGGCATGCTTGATTAAAGGAACAAACCTTACTAGATCATGTTAAGGCAAAATTATTAGATGCTCCTTTACAGCAAGATTTTTTTTTTTTTTGGTGTTAAAGCAGAAGAGGTATTAAAGAAAATGGAGGATAAGGCAAAATCTATGCAAACAGTAAAGGATTTCTTACAGGTACAGCCACCAAGATTTAGCAAAAATTAGCCTACTAAAAATTGGTCCTTTCCAGTGTCAGACAGGCCACAAAGAGGCAGATACAGACGCCCAAGAGGCAGATCTCAGCCCCAAGGATCTTACAGACCACGACAGTGGGGTGCTTCAACACGAAAAGGAGGTGAGGACAAGTCACAACCTTAAAGGAAACAATCTCAATGACTTTCCCCTTCCAATGCCAAACTCTACCCTGTTGGCAGCTCCCTTAGGGGGGAAACTAGCACTTTTTTCTCAAAACTGGCAAACAATCACCCAGGACAAATGGGTGCTGAATATTGTGTCTCAAGGTTACAGGTTCCACTTTCACACTTTACCAAGGCTAAAAGGAATGCCAGACCTGCCACAAAATCAATGGGCAGAGGCACAAAAACAAATTACAGCCCTCATGGACATGAGAGCTATTCAGAAAGTACCACAGCAGGAACAAGGACAAGGTTTTTATTCAAGACTCTTCCTGGTCCCCAGAAAGGACAAAGCCTGGAGACCCATTCTAGACCTTTCCACTCTAAATACTTACCTGGATGTTCCGAAATTCAAAATGTTGACACTACAGCAGTTCCTTCCCATGTTGGGCAAGAAAGCTTGGCTTGTTACTTTGGACCTCAAAGAGGCATACCTGCATGTCCCTATCAGACAAAATTGCAGAAGATACCTCAGATTCATAGCTGGTTCAATGCACTACCAATTCTCTGCACTGTCCTTTGGCTTATCTACTGTGCCCAGGGTCTTCACAAAGTGCCTGGCACCAGTAATTGCATTTTGCATACAAAAAGAAATTCAAATTTATCCATACCTGGACGACTGCCTGATTCAAGCAGAGAGCAAGGACATTCTTCTAAAGCATCTGGCGTTTGTAAAAAAGTTATTAAGTTGCCTAGGGTACACAATAAATGTAAAGAAGTCAAAACTAGTGCCCTCACAAGAGATAATATTCCTGGGTGCCAGCTTAAATACAACGGCCCAGATGGCTTATCTCACACCAGACAAACAAGGACAACTGACTCAGTATTTTCAATTGATGGCAACAAAGTTCCAACTCCCTGCAAGAAAAATTCTGCAGGCCTTGGGATTCATGGCATTCTGCATACTTCTAATTCCATATGCCAGACTGCATATGAGGAAATTACAACGGTACCTAAAAAGTGTTTGGAATCAACACTCTCACAGCTTGGAAACTGTAATACCACTAATTCCCTGCCTGCAACAGGAGTTTCGATGGTGAGCACAGGCATGTCACCTCAACAAGGATCAGCCTTTCACACTACCCACAGCCATGCAGACTTTAACAACAGATGCTTCGGATTACGCCTGGGGAGCACACATGGCAGGAAAATGTATTCAGGGCAAATGGACCACAGACCAAATGCATCTACACATCAATCAAAAAGAGATTTTGGCTGTACAAAATGCCCTAACAGCTTTCAAGGACCTTCTGCATCCAGGACAATTATTATTAAAGACAGACAACACCACAGTAATGTGGTACATAAACAAGCAAGGGGGCACTCATTCTTACCCCCTATGCAGACAAGCCATGACCTTGTGGAACACAGCTCTAACTTATCAAGTTCATCTTCAAGCACAATTCCTACCAGGAAAGAAAAATACTCTGGCAGACGACCTAAGCAGAAACATCATGGATCCTCACGAGTGGAAATTAAATCCACAAGTCTTCAGCATGATAATGCAAAAATGGGGGTGCCCGGTCATAGATCTCTTTGCCTCCCCACTGAACTGCCAACTACAAAAATTCTGCACAAGGAATTATCACACACAAGCATGGAAAGTGGATGCTCTTTGGTTCAGCTGGAAAAGCCTACACATTTATGCCTTCCCTCCTCTGCCTCTCCTTTTGAAGGTTCTCCTAAAAGCCAGATAAGAAAAACCACAGATGATTCTGATTGCTCCTGACTGGCCATGCCAACATTGGTACCCAATCTTAAAGAACTTAGCTCAAGGCCCACCTTGGATTTTGCCTCAAATTCCACACCTTCTGACTCAAGGGTCGTAAGGTTCATAAGTTGATGCTAGGCTATATGCCCTAGGGAATTTATCAGCCTAGCCAGAGTGTGTTTGGCTTTTGCCATCCCTTAAAAATGGGCTTTACTGTGCCCTTTTTAGGTTAGTTTACTGTGCCTCTGTCTAGTAGTGACACAGTAGTGATCCCCGGGGTGAACCTACGATCTCCCATCCACTCGTCAAGATTTCTCTTGAAGAGAGTCAGCAAGGGGCTCTGCCTGATATGGACTGGGATTCTATTCCAGAGTGCTGGGAGCCTCTGGGTCACAAATCTGTCTCTCCAGCATGTCCTATTAATTTCTGTGTTGAGATTCAAGTCCCTTGAGTGCGTAGCTCTAGTGGATATGGATTTTTTGAGGTGGAGCATGTCCATTAATTCTGGGTTGGACATGGCTTTATACGTCAGGCACATATTGCCTCTAAGCAGGCAGTATGCAACTGAGTAGAGCTGGAGTTTCTTTAACCTGGCAGCATAGGTCATCTGTTTGAGACCCTTGATCCTCTTGGTGAGGTACTTTTGTGGTCTTTCCAGTTGCTGCAGGTGTCGGGTAAGGTACATCCCAAATGGGGCATTGTATTCAATTATGGGCCTAATGAGGGATGAGTAAAGGGGCACAATGACCTCCCTTCATCTAGATGTGAACCCTTTCATGATAAGGTGGGCTATATAGAAGGTCTTTCTAACCACTTTGGCAACGTGGTTGTCAAAGGAGAGATTACTATCAACTTGGGTTCCCAGGTCCCTAATTACTTCCTCTGTACTTAATGGATTACCGCCTATGTGGTAGTTTGTGGGCACTTTGTTTTTCCCAAAGGGGATGACTATACACTTCTTGGCGTTTAGTTTTAGGCCATGGCTTTGGCACCAGTTGTCCATCTCTGTGAGACCCTTCTGGAGGATGCCTGTGTCAGCTGGAGAGTCGATTATGGCACCCAGTTTGCAGTTGTCTGCGAACTTGGTCAGCCATAGTCCTCCCGTGTTGGCCTGTAACTCTGAAAAATATATACCGAACAAGATTGGTCCCAGAACTGAGCCCTGTGGGACACCACTTGTAACAGGTTTAGAGTCTGACATGGCTCCCACAATTCTGACCATGTGGGTTCTGTCCTTGAGCCAGTTTGCAACCCATCTTATGACATAGGGGTTAATATTTAGGCTGGAGATCTTATCTATGATGCCAGAGTGGGGTATGGTGTTGAAGGCTTTTGCGAAGTCCAGATAGGCTGTGTGGACTACCTTCCCTTCATCTATGGCCTTGGTGACTGTTTCGAAGAAGTCTACCAGGTTCAAGAGGCAGCATTTGCCCTTAACAAAGCCGAATTGTGTAGGATCTAGCATCTGTAGTTCCCCAATGTCTTTGTTTATGAGCTCCAAGATGATTCGCTCCATAGCTTTGCAAACCAGGCTAGTCAGGCTTATGGGGCGATAGTTTCCAGGGTCCGTTGAGGCACCACCTTTGGGAGTGGGACCACTGTTGCTGTACGCCATTCCTTGGGTACATATCCTGCAGTAAGGCTGAGATTGAACAGTAACCTAATATGAGGTTTTAGCTCTTCTTGAACTCATGTAGGACGCAGCCCGGGACACCGTCCAGTCCCATTGATGCTGTGTTTTTTGCTTTGGAGAGGGCAGCTCTCACCTGAGCATCTGAGATGACAGGGAGACAACTCTCTGCTGGGATAGATATTTGCTCTTTTGGGGGGGAAGGGGGGAGAAGTTTGCACTGAACTTATCCGCCAGGATTTTGGCAATGTCTGTGGGCTCAGTGTATTTTTTATCATTTTGGACTAACTCCGAACATATCTGGGAGTTGCAACCCAGGTTTCTAACATAACTAAAGAAGGCCTTGTGGTTATCTTTAGTGTCCTGTGCAATTTTTCTCTCGAAGCTGGCCTTGGAAGATTTTATGAGGGACCATAGGTTTTTGCTAGTACTGATCAGTGATGCTTTCTTATTGAGGGATTTTGCTCTATCCTGCAGTAGCTTCCTCCTTTTGTTGTATAGCTTATTTATGGCAGTGGTCCACCAGACAGGATGCCTGCCTTTGGGGGATTGGGTCTTGGTTTTATTAGGGATTGCAAGAACCATGCATTCCTGAAGATGTCCATAGAATGCGTTTATAAAGGATTCTGCAGTTTAGCCCGTAGTTTCCACTGGCCCGGAGGCTTTGAGTGAATTCACCTCGGTTTTGAGAAGTGTGAAATTAGCCTTGGAGAAGGTTTTTTACTGTGGTTTTCTGGGGTTGTGGTGAGGTCGGGATGTGGATGTCCACCAAGATTAATTTGTGGTCTGATCTTACCAATGAGGGGTGTACCTCTGGTGCAGAGCATAGAGCTGCCATGTTTGTGATGATCAGGTCCAGTATGGTTTCCCCTCTTGTAGGCATGGTGACCAGTTGTTCCATAGCATTTGAGTTTATAAATTCTGGGAACCTCTGGACTAGGCTGTTGGGGCTTGCGTAGTGCTCCCTTCTATGTTTGGGTAGTTGAAGTCACCCAGTATAAAGGTATTTGGAGAGACCTTCATATTCTCCAATGTTCTCAGGAAAGCCACATGAGGTTCCAGAGTCTGGGATGGTGGTCTGTAGCAGGCTACAAACTGAAAGGCAGTTTTGCCCACTGTTAGTGGCACATGGATGGTTTCCGATGCTTCGTGCAGTGCCACTAACCTGGAGGTGTGGGTATCCTTGATGAATATGGATACTCGCCCTCCTTTTGTGGTTCAGTCTGAGTTTTGGGGCTGAAAAGCATGGTATGAAGTATAACCTGGTAGTGCTGGGGTGCTCTCAGGAGCCTTGAACCAGGTCTCGGTTACTGCACAGACATCAATATTCTCCATGCTGAGCAGAGCTTTGAGTGCTTGCATTTTGAGGTTTAGACTTCTGGCGTTGAGTAGCATTACCCTTAGTTTATTTTTCTTTGTGTTGTCTATGGAGTTGGGTTTGTCTTTTGAACCTTGCCTAAAAAGGCACTATGGGGGTGGCAAGAGCCTTTACCAGTATCAAAAGCCCAGAGGTGACAGATGCAAGCCATCCCTAGCGAAGCATCGTGACTTGTCGAGCATGTCATCCCAGGCTAACAGACACTGGATCCCCTTTGAATGACACCAGAACTTTAGCCAATTGTTAAAATTGATCATTTTTTCTTTATACTATGGCATCATTTTTGGTGAGGGTAAGATGCTACTCAAGGTCAGGGTCATGCCTGTCTGGGCTACATGGTCTGAGAGCTCCTCCATGTCTCTTTTCATGTAGTCCAGGGAGGTACGGCTCAGGTCATTCACACCAGTATGGACAATGACCAAGTCATATTTGTACTTGCTCTGGAGTGACCTGAGTGCTTGTGTTATGTGGCGGACCCTGGCGCCCGACAGGCAGCTCACCGTGACTTTCTCCTTGTTCAGCCTGGTGAGTGGGACGTCAGTGTGCCTGACAATAGAGTCACCTATTACAAATGTATCAGGTGTGTTATTTGGCCTTAAGGGCTGTGATTGTTTGGCACACTGATTTTGTGAAGTATGTATTTTACTTTTTTGTTTTGTGGTTGAGGATGTTTGGATGTCTGCTTTGGAGGTCTCTGCTGCTTAGGCAGATTTGTATTTAGAGCCTCTGAGTATGTTTTAGTGTGTTTGTGTTTGGTTTGATGATGTGGTAGGTCTATGTGAGACTGGATTTGTGGTGTGTATGGTTACCTTCTCCTCCTGACTGGCTGCGCCTGTACTGCGTTGAGAGAGCTTGGCTTCCAGTTTGGCTATATGGTTGCATCTCTCGCATATATTAGTACTTGTTATGTGGAGGAGAGGGTTGTCTGTGTACATGAGGCAGCTGTAACATTGCCTCAGGATTCCCAGATTCACCAGCTGGACTGCAGAGGAAACTAACAACTGACCTTTGGACATGCCGGTATAGTATAAGTAACTCCTTTATGGCTGACAAAAAGGATCAATAGGGGACGAGTACTCCAAGGAAGTATATGAGGAGGTAGTGCAATTAGTTTATTAGTGCTAACTGCTTGTAAGAGCAAGTGTTAGGTTAAATGAGTCTTTACTTGAGAGATAGAGCAGACCTAAGGGAAAAAGTGAAGAGCAGACTTTGTGGAGCCGAGAATGGTTTAAGCCTGGTTAAGCGGCACTGCCCGATGCTGCGCTATGCGCAAAATCGCAAAACCACGCCAAAGTGGGTTTTTATACAGGGAACTTAAAAGAGCTAGAAATTAGCCCAAAATGGCCAATAAACTACAAGATTCTTGTGCTGAGGTCACTCCTCCAGGGACAGATAGGCTGCTCAAAGCTCCCCACTCACACTGGTGAACAAAGAAGCTTCCTTCTATCCAAGTAAGGAAGTGGGCAACACAGCAACTATTCTAAAGTCCAGAATACAGCGATGCCTGTATTAGGGTCTATTCTAGGTCAGGAAAGGCAGGAAACAATGATTTTTTTTTTCTTTTTTAACAGAACAAACAGCAGAAAAGTACAGTAAAATCTTAACACAGGCTAGTGCACTTGAGTGAGCAGCCTCAACAGTTAAATTCAAACAAACACACTTTTAAAAGTGCAGGTATTGGAAATCACAAAAAACAAGCTTAAAAGAGCAGATTAAACTCACTTTTCGGTGAGGAAAGATGGTCGCATAGGTAATAGCAGTAAAATATATTTACATCTTGGAAGCAGTCACTCTTTTCATTTCTCTGCTGCTAGCACCACTCTGCAGGACCACGAGGAGCTGTTGCTGAGTAGGAATAACAAAACAATCAGATCCTACACAATCAGCTCAAAACCTTATCCCTGGCTGCATGGCAGATTCATTAGCCAAACAGGCAACACCTCTCTCAAAAGCTGTTATGGATGTCATTTTGGAGGCCAGAAGGCCTAGCACCAGGAAGTCTTATTCAGAAAAGTGGAAGAGATTCTGTGCCTGGAACCAGGCTCAAAGCCTTGACCCTCTTGTACCTAACATACCTCAGCTACTACAATACTTAACTGAGATGCTGGACAAAGGACTATCCTTCTCATCCATTAAGATCCACGCTTCTGCCA
The DNA here is from genome assembly GCF_019279795.1 of Protopterus annectens. Lineage (NCBI taxonomy): Eukaryota > Metazoa > Chordata > Ceratodontiformes > Protopteridae > Protopterus > Protopterus annectens. Next base: position 118,375,314 of record NC_056733.1, on the reverse strand, counting down.
TCTCGGCTCATTACAACACAGATCCTCTTATTTTCTCTCATCCATTGCTAAAGCAGTACCTCAGAGGGGCAAAAAACATAAGACCGCCCCGGAGAGCACAACACCTACTTGGGACCTCAATTTTGTCTTGGAAAAGCTCACTTTACCTCCTTTTGAGCCAGCCAATGCAGCAGAAATAAAATATATATCATGGAAAACTGCCATGCTACTGGCAATAACCTCAGCACAAAGAGTCTCAGAACTACAGTCACTAATGGCAGTGGAGCCCTTCATCATTTTCCACCAAGACAGGGTTTCCTTAAGAACAAACCCTTCATTTATGCCTAAGGTGGTATCCAGCGTGGCTCTCAACCAAACTATTCACTTGCCAACATTTTATCCAAACCCCCAGAATAAAGGGGAGAGAATTCTACATTCCTTGGACATACACAGACAATTACGCTTCTACTTGGACAAAACAAAAGCTTTCAGGAAAACTGAGCAATTGTTTGTATCCTATGCTGCAAGATCACAGGGAAAGGCTATTTCAAAGCAGACCATTTCAAAGTGGATAGGACACTGTATCCAGTTCTGCTACACACAGCATGGGAAGCCTGTACCATCTAACATTAGACCACATTCCACCAGGGCAATTGCAACTTCTACTGCCTATCTTAGAAGAGTACCTACCAAGGACATTTTGGAAGCTGCAACTTGGAGTTCAGTGCACACCTTTACCAAGCATTACCACTTGCCTCTTTACTCCAGATCCAGAGCTGGCTTTGCCACTACAGTGCTGCAGGGCCTCAAAGCCACTCCAAATCCTCTCTAGAACCAGCCACCCTGACTCAGCTTTGGGATTCTTCCCAAGTGTAATGACTGCAGCAGTGAAACATGATGAACATAGTACAGTTTTGTACCTACCATAAATGTAGATGTTCGAGTGTTTTCACTGCTGCAGTCCTGGTTACCCACCCGCCTTCCCCTCTTTCTTAGCTGGGTCTTATCTATATCTTTCCACACTATACTTTTTATGTGGTGTATTTGCTGGCTACTAAAGGTTATGTTTTTACCTTATGTATGTTTTGTAAGCAATATGTATTGGCTATCCTTTTGGGGGCACCTGACATCTGGGGCAAGAAAAACTGAAGAAAATGGCGTCAGCTGCATCTTATAGACCTCTGGCGCACTGATGTCAGGGAAGAAGCGACAGCAACCGAAGCCGGACCAAGACTTTGGAACTCTGTCTAACTGCGGGACTGCCTGATAGCAGGATAACCCAAGTGTAATAACTGCAGCAGTGAAGACACTCGAACATCTACATTTATGGCAGGTACAAAATTGTACTTTATTTTACAAAAAGTCAGGGATACATTACCAGCAGAAACAGTAAGCAGAAATAAATGTTTTTTTTTTTTTTTTATTCTGCTGCTGTTGTCTGCTGGCCGTCACTGGCAGATTTAACTACCTAGCATGATACCTGATCTTAATAACTAAAGTAGGGCATACTCAACAATTGTTAAGATTGGATACCTCATTATAGAATTGCTTAACTGAATTTACTTTTTCTAGATATTGGAGCATAATCACTGTGCTGCATGCACTGCATAGACGTTATGTACTTTACCGTAACACTGGATCTTCATTAACCCTAGAGCTTCCACTTTGACACCCTGCCTTCCATCCTCCTCCATATTCCTGCGTAACATATATTGCCAAACAGACTTTGTAGACCTATCCAGAAGACTGTCCCTCAGTTGCCACAGCCCCATTCTGTTGCCTGCTAGATCTTTCTTTCCTGCTAGATGTGCTAACAGGTCCAGAGTTGGATCCAGAATCCATGGTCACTCCAGAAGATGAGGCTGTAGGAAGGGAAACCAAATTTGTTTTGGCCAGTGATGGGCAATGAGGATTATAGTGGTCTCCAATGAGTTTGCCTTCTGTAGTAGTTTGGAAATCAGGGGAATAGAGGAAAGGCATACAGTAATCCAGGAGGCCAGTCGTAAACAAGTGCATCTCTCAATGACTCCCCCTCTGGGGGGATCAGGGTAAAGTAATTGCTACATTTGGTATTGATATGGGAAGCAATGAAATTGGAGCAAGGTTGGACCCATTTTTGGAAAATAGATTCTGCTACTGTCTGATTGAGGAACCACTTGTGTGGCCAAAGAATGGCTCTGCTCAATTTGTCTGCAATCACTCTGGATTTTCCCGGAATGTGGGTTGCTACTAGAAGGTGGTTGGAGGATATCACCTGTTGCCAAACTCTTAATGCTTCTCAGCATAGGGGGTAAGATCTGGTTCCTCCTTGCTTGTTTATGTACCACACTATGGACATGTTGTCCGACTGGATCACTATCGTCCCTAGAGGGAAAGAGTCCTGAAATGCTTGCAATGCCCAAAGCACAGCTCTCATCTCTAGGATATTTATATGCAGATGAGCCTCGTGATCTTGCCTGATACCTTGGACTGTCTTTCCCAGATAATGGCCCCACCCTATCTGGAAAGCGTTCGTTGTTACAGTTGCTACTGGTTTCAGTGGGATGAATGGTTGTCCCTGACAGATTAGAGGAGAATTAATCCATCATTGGAGGTCCCTTTTGCAAGTGTTTGTAATCAGAATTTTGTGAGACATGGTGAGTTCCAGAAAGGACCATTGAGCTGATAGTAGCCATTGTAATATTCTCATATGAAGACGTGCTAGGGAAACAAGAATTATTGAAGCTGCCATCTTCCCTAGCACTTGTAGAACTTGTTTCGCTGTTGGACGAGATTTTCCGATTAGTCTCTGAACATAGTAGCGGAGATTTTGTACTCTTTCTTGGGGGAGTTTTGCCATCAAGGAATTGGTGTCTAATTCTGCTCCAATAAAGTTTAAGTTCTGAGATGGTTGTAGAACAGATTTTTCGAAGTTTATCATGAAGTCTAGGGAGGCACATGTTTGAATGGTGTTGTCCTTGGCTTGTAGCAGTAGATGTCTGGTTGAGGCAACGATGAGCCAGTCATCTAGAAAGGGAAACACTCAGAATCCTCAGTGCCTCAGGTGAGCCGCTATCACTGCAACACATTTGGTGAACACCCTGGGGGCTGTGGTGGGACTAAAGGGCAGGACTCCAAACTGATAATGACTGGCTCCTAGCCGAAAGCGTAAGTACCTCCTTGACTGTCTTTCCATTAGTATATGGTAGAATGTGTCATGTAGGTCTGTGCAGCACATCCAACTGTCTTTGTCCAGCAATGGAAATATTGCCTGCAGTGTTACCATACAGAACTTCATCTTCTTTACAGATTTGTTTAAGTTGTTGAGACCTAAAATGTGTCTCCAGTCCCCTGTTTTCTTTAGAACTAAAACATTTCTTGAGTAAGTTCTGGATCCTCTCTGGTCTGCGGGGACTTCCTGGATGACTCTCTTGCTTAACAACTTTTGGATCTCTAATGTTGCTTGTTCCTGCTGACTGGGTGGAACATCTGGAACTCAATTTTTGACCGGGACGGGGGAACAAAAGGGTATTATATATCCTCTGGAAATTATATCCAGCACCCATTTGTCTGTGGTTACATTTTGCCAGGTTGTTAGGTGCAAGGATAAATGCCCCCCAACTGCCTCCAGAGGTGGACAGTTGGGTACTCCTTCAGGAGCGCTGAAAGGGCCTACCAAAGAAGGTATCTCTGGAGCCCTGGTTTTGTGGACCTCCTCTGCCACTTGGGCAGCGTCTACCGTTGTTGGTCCCCCTCTGCCTTGGGGACAACTTTCACCTTGTGTGTCTTGGTAAGATCTTTGGGGTCTCCTGAACAACATTTTCTCGCTTCCTGTATGACCGTTGGGAAAGGGTCTGGTAGGGGCGGAAAAACATACTCCAATGGCAGACAAAGTCTTATCTTCCTTTTCACATCTGGTGAGCATCTCTTTTACTTTAGGCCCAAAGAGTGATGAGCCATCAAATGGGGCATTAACAAATGAAGATCTGAAAGGTTCCGCAAAGGCGCATCCAGGCCTGCCTCCTGATGGAGATGCCTGAACCTGCAGCTCTACTCGCTCCATGTGCAGCATATGATATAAGCCTCATGGAGGAGTTCATAACTGCACTGAGGGTGGCTAGCTGTGCACTGACTTTCTCTTTGACTGCATCAGCAACTGCTCCTTGAAGAGAGTCTGACAACTCCTTAATCAGATCTCTCAGCAGTCTGGTAAAGTGGCTAAGGTTATTTAGTGATCAAAGAGAAAAAGTTGCTGAAGAGAACACATGCTTTTCATATCTATCCATTATCCTAGAATCTTTATTAGGAAAGTGGATAGAAGAACTAGTCTCAGAAAGTTCTTTCTTATTGGCCACCGCCACAAACATGGCATTCACTGCTACCCCCTTTGTCCAAAAGGATTTGTCCTTTGGGGTGGTAATGTACTTATTTGGCCTCCGAGGACTGGGCTGTATGGTATCTGGGGTCTCTCGCGCCTTCTGAGAGAGCAGGTCTATGAGCTCATCAGAAGGCGGAGTCACCCAAGAGGTTCAAGGGCGAGATCCGAAGGCCTTCAGGTAGACTGACTCTTTGGCAGAAGGAGAGGAGGGCTACCAAACACTCCTTTTTTTTCAAGATCTCCATGATCTCTCCAAATGAGACCTCCTCAGTAGGCGATTATGGGGATCCTTCTGCATTATCTAAGTCAGTGTCTGAAGTGACGGACTCCTCAGGGGAGTCTAGGTGCTTTCTCTTGCAAGTTGTCTTCTGAGGGACTTCTTCAGAGGTGTATTCTGGGGATGTTTCGGAAGAGGTGGGGACCCCCTTGAGGGTTACCTGAAGCCTGGGATCTCTGCGATCATGTGGAAGGAGATGATGATATTGAGACACCTGTGTAGGGGAAAGAAGCTCTGAAGTAGCTTGTTTGGTAGACTGGGAAGAAGTCATAACTCTCTCCATAGCCTCAGAAGCAGTCTGGCTAGACTCTGAAGAGTCCCCTGGAGCTGATAAGCTCATTGTCAGATCCAAAGGAGCGTCCTAAGCAGAGGACAGCCACTCCAAGGCAGATGTAGGAACCAAACTCATCAGTGCCAATGCCCCGTATGGCAGTCAGATCCAGGGAGATCTGAATCTGCTCTGAGGATTGGAGCAGGTAGTGTCGGATCATAGAGGTCTCCTGATCCGAAGACGTGGAGACACTCCAAGCAGATGTTGGATCTGAAGAAATATGAGGAGGTCTTGGAGCGGATGCCAAAATAAACTCTCAGAAGTGTCTTGCTCTAAAGCAGAAGATTGGATCAGAAGAGGAATAGGCACTGTGGGGGTTTGCTCAATTCTCTTGGGCTTGGATCCAGAATGAGTCTGGCCAAGGCAGGTGTCTTCAATAGTCTCTGCACCACCCTATCCACATCATCTGAAAGGGATCTGGTAGAACAAGAAGAGAGACTAGGAGACCTAGATCTGGCTAAAATGGTCTGGAGGTCAAAGATTCCAATGATGTAGATATTGAGGATTTGGAAGGTCTTGTCTGATCTGACTTGGATCTGATTAAAGTCGTCAGAGCTGAGTTTGCTTTTGGAGCCGACAATTTAGGTACTTTCTTTGGCGGCTCTGAAGATTTAACAGAAGAAGGCCTTTTTGGAGACTTGACTGGCTTGTCTGCTGAAGTGAGGACTTCTGCAAAGGGTGATAGAAAAAGACCTTTTGAAATCAATTTGTTTTTGCGCCTTATCAATGCCATTTGGTTAAATGTATGGCATATAGAGCAATCTTCTTGGATATGCAGAGGTCCAAGACAATAGACACAAAGGCAATAAGTGTCACTCATAGGCATTTTCTTGTTGCATTCTGATCAATTTTTAAAGCCAAGAGGTTTGTATTCTTTTTGAGACATAGTGGCTAGTCAGTTTCACACTACTAAGCTACTTAAAAAAAAGGAACAAAGGGGAAGGCTAGAAAAATACAGCTCTACCATTAATAACAGCAGTAGAAACATTGTATGAAGTACTAAAACTTTTTTCCCCCCTATAACAGCAACTGAGAAACAACAAGCCCTCTAACTAAAAACAGGCAATAACATACTTTTTACACAAAAAAAAACACAGTAGAAAGATTACAGGAAGCCCTATAAATTTAAAAAGGGAAAAAAACAAGAAGGGAAGGAAAACACAGCTTTCTAATTTAAACTGGCCAGAGGTGCTGTAACTTAAACGAACCTCAAGTACAGGAACTTATAATAACTACACTAAGAAGATTCAAAAGCAATTATAAAGCAATGTTATAGACAGAATTTGACTTCAAAGATAAAAAGAGATAAAAAAGAGATTAAAGACTTAGCCCAGAGCTGATCAACGTCCTCCACGCAGTACAGAAAATGAGATCTGAGGTATTTTACCAGGAGCATCATAGGAAGGGTATGATCCCACAAACTTGGTTAAAGTCCTCCAGCTAGCAAACAGGTCGAGACTGGTCTGATGCATCAGATCAAACCCTTCTGTGAGAATTAGGACAACACTGACAACATCACATCAGACATTTTTATTTATCCAGACACTCAGTTCAAATTTTACTTCAGTGGATTATCAAAATGAGAATGACTGGGTAGTGTATTTAACCACAACTGCGGTGGTGGTGCTGCGGTAGCGTTGTCGCCTCACAGTAAAATGTTGTCCTGTTCGACTCTCAGCTAGAGCGTCTTCTGTGTGGAGACATGTGTGAATGGGTGTACCTTCGTTGAAGGTTGTGCGTCAGGGCTGGCAACTCGGCACGTAAAAATCTACTGCCAATCATTAGCGGACCGGAGTTCCGCTGTGGCGACCCCTAACCGGGAAAAGCCGAAAGACACAACAACAAGTATATTTGACCACATGTTCAGGGATGTTGTTGCCATTACAGAGGATAAAGGATAAATTGAGCTTACTCTGAAATTTCATACACAGTGTGGATTTTAAATTATTCGTGTTGGAAGTAGTAATATCAAACAGCTGTTGGAAACTTTATGAACATTTGTTTTGTCTCATGAAGCCAGATAGCAAACATATCTGAGAACTGATGAATTATGTTAGAGTGAAAAACAGGGCCAAGGCAAAGCTTCAGTAATCAGTGTTGTAGTTGTGTTTGCAGGAAATATGTTTTCTTAGAGAATGAAAAACTGTAATAATAATTTTGTTACTAAACATAGACATCAAGGATGCTTTCTATATGAAGCTGGTGTATACTCCATATGAATAATGAAGTCAGTGCTGTGGGTAATAAATGTTTTTTGTTGATTTATAAACAGAGGTGTCATTTTAAAAAATACATTGTTTTTAATTATTTAATTAAGAGTGTTAGTAGTATGAAATTCATAATGCCTTTTGAACATTGCCCAGTGAAGGATTTGAATAATATAAATGGTAGCTTACACTGTCAATAATTTCATATTCTGAATAAAGATGCATTTTATTAGATTTTTGTTGCTTGCTTTGGTGTTTCTGTGTGGACTTTGTGGTGAAGTGTTTGCTGCTTTCTTCGAATGGTTTAAATATATCAATGGAAGCCCAGTTCAGCAGGAAAAAGTATAATAAAAATAAATAAACTGGGCCATTTTTCTGATTCATACAGTCATTTAATTATCCTGTTCCCATTATTTCGACATAGTCGTTTTTCATTTGTAATTATTATTTTACCATTATTGTCACTTGGTCTCTAAGATCTTAAAAGTCTCCAGTCTTCAACTAATTATTGGAAGTGCCTTCATCTGATTTGCCTTCTACTCATAGTATGATACAAGTATTATTCAATTAATTCTTTAACTTGCTTCTCATCTGCTTATTAAATTTAATTCCCTGTCACAATGTCCGTACATGGCCATTTCATTTTTTTTTTTTTTTTTGTAGTGAAGTCCTTGAAAGTTATCACATGAATATATTGCCATCCTTCCCCATTTAATTCATCTAGTTATAATATCCTGTGAGCATCTCTGTCTTGTACCTGTGGTAACCTGTAATTCTGCACCCAGTTTCCTATTTCTTCCTGCATCTCCTTTTATAGTGATTACTAATACACTGAAGCATGATTCCACTTTCAGAGCTCCTTAATCTAATAGTGCTTTTTTTTTTTTTTTTCAAAACAAGTTTATTGTTTTAACATATAAGAGAAATATCATAACAATTTTATACAAATAATTAAAATAGGTATTATTATAATATTCAACAAAACAACTAAAGTATTTACAAAGACATCCACTACAATCAGATCAATTAATTAAACTAAAATACTGTGCTATTGAAATTAGAATTTTTTTAACAAATTTTGTAAATTATCCCATACAATAAAATGTGATGTTTTTCTAGTTGTTCTCATTCTAATTGTGCTTATTTCCATATGACACATTATATTCATAACATTTTTAAATTCATTGAACGAAGGAGGTGTATCTGAAATCCAATTTCTAGTTATTATTTTCCTAGCCACTGCTAGGATAGACCATAACAAGGGAAGCTTAATCTTTTTAACACATTGAGGTACTGGTGTGTTGAATAATATAAGAGACTTAGTAATAATGAAATTATCTGTAAAAAGAGCCTGCAAAAATTCATTAATTGACTTCCAGTATTCTTTCAACTTCATACAGTCATAAAACATATGAGCCCAGTCAGCATTAATTTCTACATTACATCTCTTACATAGATTATCTTTATTATTAATTTTATTCATCATCAAAGGTGTATAAAAAGATCTATGTAAAAATTTCCATGTATAAAGTCTCCAGACAATGGAAGATGTAGTTCTATAAGCAGATTCAATATATATTGTTTATCTTGTTGAGTTGGTGGGTCCCCATTAATAGAGGTGAAATAATTCCAGTATGAATCTACATTGTAAAAAGTTTCTTGTCTGATAATTTTATGTATATATGAAAGTTTACCTTTATCAGAAACTTTATGCTGTAAATTTATTATCAAGTAATCAATCAGTTTGGAATAGATTCTTTAACTGTTATAGACATTAGATCTATTCTATCAATGAGATGTTGTCTAAAGATCTGAACCTCTAACCAGCAAGTTTCTCTTAGATCAAATTCTTGTTTTAAGAAATCTAGATTTTTAACTTTATTATCAGATATCAGCTGATACCAGTACTTTAGATTATTATCTATAGCTAAATGAGCTCCTTCAGAAGTAGATGACATAAGCATACCCTGAGTATAAATTATAGTGAATACAATAAAATTCCATTCCCTATACTTAGGGTGCATGAATATAAAGTTACGATAACTAATAATAATATTTAATGGGTAACAGACCATATGTTTAGGTGTAATAGGTGAAGTACAAAATTCCTTTAGCAACCACAACATGGAGTTATTTATAATCATATTTTTATGTGTTAAGGAGATTTTCATGAAGTGCATACTAATTAGCTCCCAATAATCTTTCCATTTTGCAACATACGACCGATCTATTAATAAAGTAATAACTTTTATAATAGAA